>NC_039496.1:7183162-7486270 GCF_003590095.1 Trichoplusia ni
CAACGAGGTTTTATAAAATATTTTATTTGTAATTAGGACGTTGAGAGAACCAAAGAAAAATATTTAAGTACATTTTGACGGTGTTCAAGAAGTTGCTTTGCGATGTTATTAGTAAATAAAGAAAAAGGTTTTCATTAAAAATAATATTTTTCCTTAAACCACCATAAGGCTAAAGATGTATCAACGTATGAAACAATTTGCAGCCGTAATGCAATTTAGATTTTAGAACTTGTTTCAGAATTCGCAAAAATAAATTTTCCGCCTTTATCTAATTCTACCCAGATATTTTAGCAGCAGCACGTGTTCTTTACTATTCCCTGCAAAACCTGTCTCATACACGGGGCAACCTCTAAGCTACCTTAAGCTTACTTCGCTGAGCTCGCCTTTGCCAACCACTTAGAGGAATATATTGTATCCGCATTACACTAACTAAAGCAACAAAATTAAAATAAACGTAAACAAATCTCCACCTCGTCAATCTCCAAATTACGCAGTAACATTTCATTAAGCGTATTGGTCCATCGAATAATTATTGAAACCCACAACGCGTAATCCCCCTTTGGTTGGGCCGGTGCGGGTTGGTTATTAAAAACTCTGTGGCCGCACTGTAGGTGATAGGTGCAGGTATAGCTATGTCTGGCAGTCTGGCGTGCAGTTTCGATCTGTTTCGGTCTGGTGCGTAATAGTGCAGCGTTTGAACCAACCCAGACTGTGACGTCACACTGCAACAATCAGCGTGATATAGATTTTCGTCGCGAATGAATAATTTTATGTTTTAATTAATATAAATGAATTCATTATTTTTTTTTTCTTATCAACTCTTCTATTTCTGTGTTTTAATAATTTGATAGAGGTTTAATCAGAATCAGAAAGCTTTATTAAAAAATAAGAAAATGTAATGACGTGTTACCTTTAACAAACACATTAGAAAAAAAATAGTCTCCGTTTCCAATTACATATAAAAAGTATAAACAAATAACACCTTTATATTATTATGTTATCCTAGTAAAGATATACTTAGAACACCTAATTAGACAGAAATTTCCATAATCCAGAATTACGTGTCAATGGCATTTAATAATTATAATTATTCTAACCTAGTGTGTAAGTTGTTTTCTACTTTATTTTATAACAATCGGCTATAACAAACAAACATTCTTGCATTTATCATTTACTAGCTGTTGCCCGCGACTTCGTTCGCGAGGTTAGAAATATAAGTTATGATTTATTCCTGCCCTGTTTTTTCCACATTTTCCTAACAAGAAAATGTAATGACGTGACCTTCTTGAAAATATTCCTCATAGAAATTTATTTAAAAAAACAAGTACTTATAGTTTTACAGAATACGATAAATTCATAAAATTTTACATATTAGTTTTCCGTCAATGGAAAGCCTAGCTAAATGTAATATACGTTCGTATTTTACGTACAATGAGAGGATTAATAATAATAATAATAATATAATAATAATAATCTTTATTGCATTAATTGTGGTTACATTAAAAGGTCTTAATATAAGTTTACAGCTCTGCACAATTTACCTACATAGGCATGCAATAGGGTACTTAGCTTACATAAAATGTTAGCTTATGAATTATAGATATAAAACAACATTAAAATAATAGGCAGTACCAAAAAAAGATGTTCTTACATTAATATTTCAGCATCCCAGTTTTCATAAGTTAGCTTCAAAGTATTCTTTTAAATCATAGAAACAATGTTCAATTAGAAATCTTTTAAGTACATTCTTAAAACTCTTTAGCTTAAGTGATCTTATTTTACAGGGCAAGTGGTTGTAAATTTTTATACTAGTAAAATATAATAGTACCCACTCTACCGAGAACCGTTCATCCGATTATCGTGATGTTTCCCGAACCTTCTATTTCATTTATATACAGGTACTAGGCATACATAAATGCATTAAAGGTGCACCACCTCACGCCACCCAGGTCCCACCCGGCTACGTTGATTTCATCGGAAATATAGTACGTACGCGGTACGCCCAACAAGCGAGTGTAACACACGTTGATAGTAAACACCCACACATTTATGTTTTCCTGGTCGCGGATATTTTTTTACCTTTTTTTCATAATGCCGCGTCCGTTGCAGTAATTTAGGTAGTTCGTTTGAAAAAAAATACCGTAAAAATATGTGGCTTTCCTAACACAGCTAAAAGCGTTAAAATTATTCATTTTGAAGTTTTAAGATTGTTCTTTTTCATCATATCCGCACAACTTTATCCATACTGAATCACAATTAATAATGTAATGTGCAACCCTTATACTTTATTTTAGAGCTGACATAATATGACGCACGTTTTTAATAGATGAAACTCAAAAACTAATTACTGTGCTCCAGACAGTCACATTCGATCTGACATGTTGGGATGTATTCTACATAGGGCTCTTGATTTCCACCACTTTAATAATTATTAAAGAATTTAAGATAATTATTGAAATGAAATTATTTATTCTGCAAATAGGATATTATATCACTTTAAAACTAAGGGGTCGCAGTCTCTTTTAAAGTCCAGACAATTTTCAAATTCAAGTGTATAAACTAATGCAGAGTATTTCAATAAATTGATTATATACCTGCATAAGGTTTATACTTACAAAAAAAAAGTATAAAAAAAGATTTAAAAAATATATAACGCAAATGAGTTGCATGTTATTAAATCAAATTGTTTAACCCTCGGTATCGGAGGGTTAAGCTGGGGGTTGATTTGATTAAAGCACCTGGTCGTGGTTACCAAAATACTTTAATCCGAATATTACATAAAATGATACCAAAAAATATAAAAATCCTCGACTCTCTTATAGTATACACGGAAAATTTTAACACCGCCATTCAGAAAAGCGGTCTCAAAGCACAGTGACATCTTGTGGAAAATGGTGGAACAAACTGAACCTTACTTTTGATATTTTGACACATTTGCGGTTAAACATTCCGCCCACCAAGGACATTTTGTGAAACATAATGTCCTTCCAAAGTTATTCCAAAAATTCCTTACAATACTAAACACAAAACAACCTTACAATAATAAATTCTACAAACCAATGATACAATTCTAACAACTATGCTTAACCTATCCTAATTTAAAATAACCTCAGGGAATAGGCAGGACACACAGCTTGGATGTTGGCCTTTTGAGCATAGAACCCTTACTGCGAATTGTAACTACTCGTGTAAGATTGTCTAACCCCGGATGCTAAATCTGCTTTTCACTGTGCTTCAAGTGTAACCATAGAGGAACTTTAAACTTCGTAATAAAATTTAGCTGATGTCGGTAAGTAAACCATTTTTTTTATGTGAAACTTCCTCATCCCATCCAATTCCAGAAACCCCCAATTTTTTCTTCTTTACAGTTTCTTGCAGCGCAGGTAGCTGAACAGAATATTGGAAGGTGACACAGGTTCGGTTCCAGGTAAGTATCAAATTTTTAAATATTTCATCTTGTTTTATGTTGATTACCTTTTCCGCTTCATCTTGCCCCTTGAACGAGTATTTTTTCCCGATCATTTTCTCCAGTACTTCACTGCTGCTGCTTAACCCTTTTTGTACAGTGAATCCTGCCTTTGCTATTAACTCGTTCAATTGATTATAGATTTGCATGCCTTCTTTTGTAGTGTCACAACCAGTCATTAGATCATTCACATAATCATCTTTAAGAATTCTTTCAGCTGCGAGTGGATATTTGACTCCATCATCGTACGCCACTTGCAGCATCGATCGCACTGCCAAAAACGGGTGCGATCTCCAACCAATCAACCAATTTCGCAAATCTGGTTGAACCCTAGGTCCAATCATTAGGTCGTCGTTGAGAGCTACTCCATTCTTTCCCTTGCAGGAAGCATCAAAAACGCCCCGAACCTTGATTGTGTCTTTGTCATTACGTACAACCGCGTGGTGAGGTAAGTACACAGCATGCTCATTTTGCTCTTCTGATTTAGATAGTTCCCTCATGTGTCCAGTTGCAAACTCTCCTCCATAACGTCTGCGCATTTTTCCTTGTTAGCAGATGTAGCCATACATGTTTCTTCACATCTAGCCTCTTCTTCGGTGAGTCTCTGTTTCCTGATGCGATTTGGTTCCTTGTCTATTTCCCAGAACTTTTTCAGGATTTCGTCATTCCCGAGTTGCGCGTGCATCACGGTAATATTTGATGTTTGTTGAGAAGCAGAGGCTACTGTACCCGATAAAATCCATCCTAACGACGTAGCCTGAGCTATTGTGTTGCCGTCAGGTGCCCTTTTAAACCCATTCTGCAAAACCTGACTATAAATTTCTGCTCCTAGCAACATATCGACTTTATCTGGTTTGTTATATCTAGGATCCGCTAGTTCCATATCACTAACTTGAGTCCAATCTAAATATGATCAAATCAAATCAAAATCAAAATTCATTTATTCAAATTAGGCTACTAAGTAGCACTTTTTGAAGGTCAGCATCATTTACATTGGACAGCACCCAGTTTCGCCCACCCTTCACCGCTTCCTAAGTGCTTTTGCTGTGAGAGAAGAAACGGCGCAACAAACTCCCCAGCAGCACGCTGTCTTTCCAATTACAAAATTATTAGATATTATTATTATACAAAACAATAACAAATAAGTGTGTAGGTGCCGTGCCAAACAAACAAAAATTTGAGGTCGCTGTATCTAAGCCTATACGAAATTAAACTGTAAGTACAAAGGCCAAGGTCAGCAGACCGACCAGCCACCGCAAGCAGCACCCGTTCACGAGTATGACGCAAGGGTCAGCCATCACCTCCCTCGCCATATTTGAGGGAAGGAGGTGACCCGACCCAAGACGCCACCGCAGGCAGTGACGACTAAGGGAGCATGACGTATCTGCTGCCGGCTAATAAAATAAAACTTAAAGAAAGAAATACCCCAAACGTTGATTTACCCGGCACAGCCCCGAACACGGAGGCGGCATAAATTGCTACGTCATTCAATTTTATAATTAATAAATTATACATGTCAAAATTTATAAAAAATAATATATACGTGTATGCGTATAATTATACCAAAAATAAAACTAAATAGGTAACACAATGTTACACACATACATAGAGTATGTCTATCAAATTACACAAATACGCGTCAAACATTAATCCACACTAAACCGTCCTGTGCAAATCACGGCGACCAACTATTTTTATCATTTAAATAATCATTGATTGTATAATAAGCCTTCTTGCACAGCTTATCTTTAACCGTTGTTTTAAATGAGTTAAAAGGTAATTCCAATAAAGTGAGAGGCAGTTTATTGTAGAGGCGAACACTAAGTCCCACAAATGAATTGTGTACCCTGTGTAACCGGTGCGATGTACCAATTAACTTATGTTTATTCCGTGTATTTATACTATGTATATCACTATTTTTGGTGTATAAGTGAAGGTTTTTTCGTATCAATAGTATATTATCTAAAATAAATTGGGATGCTACCGTTAAAATGCCTATCTCTTTAAACCGCTCCCTAAGAGAAACTCTAGAGCCTAGTTGGTAAATGGATCTGACAGCTCGCTTTTGTAAGACGAATATCGATTCGATATCTGCTGCCTTACCCCACAAAAGTATGCCATAGGACATAACGCTGTGGAAATAGCTAAAATAAACAAGACGAGCTGTGTCCACGTCAGTAATCTGCCTAACTTTTCTAACCGCATAAGCCGCAGAGCTGAGTTTATTCGCTAGGTATGCAATATGCGCCATCCATTTTAATTTTGCATCAACTGTAACACCGAGAAAAACCGTTGATTCTACAGTCTCTAGCACTTCATTATTTATAACAATATTTGGCCCAAGATTCTTAACATTAGGCATCGCGAATTTAATACATTTGGTTTTTTTGGCATTCAAAACTAAATTATTAACTGAAAACCAATGTGTGACCCGAGTAAGAGCACTATTTACTTCATTAAAGTCATTTCTGTTTCTGTTAACTTTAAATATTAAGGAAGTATCATCTGCAAAGAGCACAACGTCGCACATGCCTTTTAAAAAGAATGGTAAGTCATTGATATTTCTCCACCCGGTAGCAAAGACGTTATAGATTTGAGAACATATGCTTTGACTACAAGTTCAAATGATGAATTAATCCTAGATTGAATTTTGATCTCAACAACCGAATTTAAAGTTAATTTGTTATGACCACCTATGCCAGTAATAGAACCCTCAACTGCTTGTTTATGTAACCCTAAACTCTGCACAGTACGCTCCGTAACGAAAGACGCTTGTGAGCCTTGATCCAACAGCGCTCTGATAGTAGACATATTTCCGTTTTTGCAAACAACTCTCACTAACGCAGTGGCTAGCAGAACTTGACTACACACGCCACCTTTTGAGAAACAAGCTACGACATCATTTTGAGATTCCTCTTCGACTGTGGCAGAATGTGCTTGCGTTGATGAATCTCCCTTATCGCCAGCAGACTCCCACTCACCTTTAAGGTGCAACAAAGAGTGATGTCTTCGCTTACAGATTTGACACGAGGCTGTACATTTACACCATCTAGCAGAGTGGTTGTATCCCAAACAATTAAAACATAAATTGTGATCCTGAACAAACGTACGCCGACTATCCACATCCTTATTAACAAATTGCTTACAATTTCTTATTTTATGCTCAGTGCTGTTGCAAACCGGACATGCATTGGCTGTATTGGCCGCTGTGTGAAATACCCTTTCCTTAGTAACAATGTTTTTACTTGACTTATTACCTAAAAACTCAAGAGCCCTATAACGGCCAGTTAGAAATTCTTTGAGCTGTCCAAATGTAGGCAGCTCGTCTGAATCTATATTGCTTGTCACTTTTAGTTCCCAATCCTTTCTGCTGTCAGGATCTAGTTTTAATGTTATTATGTGTATTATGATAATATCCCAGGAAGTAACATCAATACCCAAATTCACTAACGCATTTAAACAATCTGATGTTGTATCCATTAATTCTTTTAAAGCACTAGCTGATTCTTGTATAATATTTTTTTGACTAAGCAATCTTACTAAAATACAATGTGATAAATATTTTCTATTGTTATATCTAGTCTCCAACTGAGCCCAGCATCTTTCATAATTAGATTCCGAAATTGGTATATGACGAAGGAGTTGCTCGGCTTCCCCAGTCAAATAACTCTTTAAGTAATGCAATTTTTGTACATTATCAATAGTGCTATTTTTATGGATTGCTGACACAAATAAATCGCGGAATGTGGGCCATTCAGTATATTTTCCGGAAAAAGTTGGAATTGTTATTCTAGGTAACTTAATAGTCATACTTTTACTCGAAGAATTATTATTTGAAGACCCGATAGCTGACGAAACATTGCTATTTTTTATTTTACTTAATGCGATCTTTAACTCGCATCTTAAATCTAAATACAAATCTTCCGTGTTAAAATAGACTTCATTGACAGTGTAAGGTGAAGATGATAACTCCTTATGATCAAAATCCTTGACAATTTGTGTATGTGTTAAAGTGAATTGTGCCCATAATTCCTCAATACTCTCTAATCTGGTTTCTAAATATTGTAAAGTAATCCTATCCTTTGGCGATTTCTTAAAATTAATTTTAGCTCTTGACAATCGGACGTAAATGTCATCTTGCACTTTGACATGTGATTGCAAAGACATTTTGATTTTTTTTAATTGCCAACGCTTTCCAAAAAAGGTTACAATACAATGTAAATACCAACTATTTTTTTTTAAGAAATTTTACAAGTCCATATAAATATCAAAAATTTTCTAAGTGTTTGAACCTTATGAATCTATAGAAAATCGGGCATAGGTTCCCCGTCTGAACGGAATTTGGCTTAAATCTAACTAAGTCTAACATGCACACATTACAATTATTCTAAGTCCAAGAATTTTTCTAAGTTATAATCTTCTAGGCAATAAAGTTCACTTTTGCTTCACACGAAATAGTCTCAAAGTACTTACGTTATTCTTGCACTATCACTCACTTCCTTACGACGTCGCTTGCAGCTTGCTTGCTGCCGATGTGTAGTAGTTGTACCCAACGCCCATCAGGGGGCGCTCCGCTCTCGGTTTGGTGCGCAGCTGCTGGGATGCCACTTCCGCCAATCTTCAGCTCCGGTGCCCGCAGAACTTGCTTGAACTGCGGTGGCGCCTTCTGTTGGCGTCACTGGTAGCACTTCAGTGGCGACCCACCACTGGTTTCTGTGCCGCTGATACCCAAAAATCCGAGAAGCGTGATATTTACAACGCTTCTATCCGGCTCGAAGGACCATGTTTAACCCTCGGTATCGGAGGGTTAAGCTGGGGGTTGATTTGATTAAAGCACCTGGTCGTGGTTACCAAAATACTTTAATCCGAATATTACATAAAATGATACCAAAAAATATAAAAATCCTCGACTCTCTTATAGTATACACGGAAAATTTTAACACCGCCATTCAGAAAAGCGGTCTCAAAGCACAGTGACATCTTGTGGAAAATGGTGGAACAAACTGAACCTTACTTTTGATATTTTGACACATTTGCGGTTAAACACAAATAATAATTAATATTAACAAAAATAAATTCATGCAAAAGCACAAAACATGTCAATAATTATGTACACAAATAATGATAGCTGTATAAGCGAGCAGTTCAATCCCAAGCATTTTTATCATTTAAATAATCTGATATTTTGTAATATCCTTTTCCGGATAGTTTTAATTTAATAAAAGTTTTAAATTTCTTAGTCGGTAGCTTACGAACATGAATGGGAAGCTTGTTGTAGAAACGTGTTTAAGAGATTTGCTTCATTCGCATATAATTAATTGTTTTTCTTTAATTAGTAAGCTATTTGTGACCATGCTGCTCTTTACCAAGCACAATTCTCAGAATTGTTTGTACAAGCAACGAATAATACCTAAACAACCATTTTTGCAACATTCATTCCGTAATCTATATGGTAGGTACCAGCTGTAACCTAAACTTTTCAAGCCAAACGAGCATTGATCGAGCCAAATGAGCGGAAAAAAGCGTATGTGCTGCCAAAAAAAAAACAAAGTTAATTCTATTGAGTAAAATCAAGTGTATCTTTATTTTTTGGATACCTGAAATTGACATTCGATTTAAAGTAAATAATACTTTTTAAAATTGTTCTTTAATATCTATTCCGAAATTGCCTATGTCATAACGAACAACCAAGAATATAAAATTGACACCGTCTAGCGAAATCTAAGTGAAACAGTACACCTGTCTGGTTACCCTTTGGGGAACGCGAGCACAGTACCGCCAGACACATGCTCGCTCTCGTACTAACAATATTTCTGTGACAAAGGCAGGCAAGCAGCGGTGCACAGTGGCAGATAACAAATTGGAATGCAGGCGGCAGGAGTTTTCACAGTTCTTTTGTGTCTGCCCGTCTGGCCTGCCTAATGGATGCCGGATTCTGCCGCTTTTTACCTCGCCAGGCCTTTTGATTACTAATCCGGGATGAAAGGATGCGGAATTGTATCTTATGTGATGGTTATTTGATCACAGTGTTTTGATACGCGGGTAATTGGTGGGGTCTGCTATATTCATTAAAAGTTTGCTGCGTTTCATTCATATAACCGTACTAATAGTGCTTTTTACGATTTGTTTGTTGATTAGTTAATCAAGGAACGGGTTGAGTAGATTATTATTATAGAACATTATATTTTGTTAGGATCTCGTAAATCAGAGTTGATCCAGAATGTTACACCAGAATAATAAGTGCAGTTTATAAAAAAAAATGATATAGCCGTATGGTTTAGGCAGGAAGGCGGGAATCCTAAAGATATAAAAAGAAGTAAAGAAGGAACTGCATGAAGTATCTTGATAAGATATGGGTGAAAATAATTCTCATAATAAGAATATATTAAAATAGCTGTAACTGATGTACTTGGTGTCGGATGGTAAGTACTTGGTGCTACATGGTAAGTACTTGGTGTTGGATGGTTAGTACTTGGTGTTATATGGTATGTACTTGGTGTTAGATGGTAAGTACTTTGTGTTAGATGGTATGTACTTGGTGTTAGACGGTATGTACTTGGTGTTGGATGGTAAGTACTTGGTGTTGGATGGTAAGTACTTGGTGTTAGATGGTAACTACATGGTGTTAGATTGTAAGTAATTGGTGTTAGATGGTAAGTACTTGGTGTTGGATGGTAAGTACTTGGTGTTAGATGGTAAGTACATGGTGTACAACACTCACAAACTTTCGCCTTTCGGGTTTATTAGGACCGAAAAAACAAACATGTCAAAACAACTTGTCTGGTAACACGAGATCCCTCTTAGCAGACACATTAGAAAAAATATAGTCTCCATTTCCAATTACAAATAAGAAGTATAAACAAATAACATTTACCTTTATATTATTATGTTATCCTAGTAACGATATACTTAGAACACCTAATTAGACAGAAATCTATTACCGTTATTTCCATAATCATGATGCAATGTTTATTTTATTTTGCGTTACTATATAAGTTAAGTCTAACATAGTATCAAGTTTAAACATTATGTAATACTAGCTGTTTCCCGCGACTTTGTCCACGTGTATAAAAAATCTTGAACCGTTTTCTCAGCGAAATATTTTTTTCTTTTTTTTCTACATTTTCCATTGTATCTTCGCTCCTATTAGTCGAAGCGTGATGTTATAGCCTTCCTTGATAAATGGTCTATTCAAAACAAGAACCAGTATTTCCTGAGATTAGCGCGTTCAAAAAACCAACAAACTCTTTAGCTTTATAATTATAGATTATTAGCTAAATCACTTGTTAGTACAACTTCAGTAATTGATATAGATTCAAGTGTCATTAGTACATTAATAATTATAATTATGCCAATCTAGTGTGTTTTCTTTAAGTTGTTTTCTACTATATTTTATTACAATCGGCTGGGTGCGTTCTTTCCCAAAAAGTTTTTAAGTTTAAGTCCGTCGTGCCAGCCAGGCTGTATCTCAGGAACCGCGTTAGCTAGAGAGTTACAATTTTCACAGATGATGTTCCCCATTTCTGTTACTGTTTTTTTTATTCTTTCCTGGAATATAATATAACCAAAACAGTATTTAAAGTATTTTATGAGTGGGGCCTCATTAAACACCATGTGAAAAAAAATTGCGACCAGCGTTTCTTGTAACTCTTTGTATAATCTGCTTTCCTGGTATTGTTTTTGTCATAAAAATATTTTGCTGGTAATAAGGTACTTTATTTATTTATATTCTTAGCAACAAGTAATAATACTTTGTAAGTGCCGACATCATTAGTGGAAATACCTATTTGATACCCAGACAGTGTGGGTTCTTTGTGAGGTTTCTAAAAGACTGATTTCTCCTAATTGACATTATTAATCTAAGAACTGAGTCGTAAATTCTTAAGTTTATAATTAGTCTGCTTATACTATTCCATATTTCTAACTCCCACCTCCAGTAATTCTAATCATAGCCCACCGTTTGAACTCTTCACACCTGTAATAAAATAGGTACTTATCTTTTTTAAATTATAATTATCTATTGATATTTAACTTCACATTTCCTACCTCAGTTTATGACAAACAGAAAATAACATGTTTAAAAATAAATATTATTTAATCAATATTTTTACTTAACATGAAAATTAATGTGATGTAGGGAGTATGCTTCTACGTACATACGATCTCATATTCAAAACGCGAATAGCATAACTTAACACATCCTTACGGTATTTTGAAAGGAGGAAGAAACCGCAGTTTAAATTACTGTAAATCAATTCAAAACTCAACTGGCCCCCGCTGCGTCGCCCGCTGTGACCCGAGGGGTGGAAGAATTGCATACATTTATAGCCAAGTGTCCACAACCAGGGTGGCTACTCACGACTGATTGAATTACCTGCCAAGTAACTTTATAGTGCTAAAATATTAAATATTTTTTAAGATGTAACCAAATCGCGTGCTGAACGAAAAGAGGTTGAATGACAATAAAAGTTAACAAAGCGTATTTTGCTAGCAAAAGGTAAAAATCGACTGCGTAAAACGTTACGAAAATTATATTTATGTTTTTTGATAAAATAGTTAAGAGTATTTTATGTAGAAAAAATATTACTGCGTTTATAGGTACCATCCTCTTTTGCCATTATGAAAAAGCACTATATTTTGGTTATCTGAGAAATATTTTTTTTTAATTTTGCCACAAAATAGAATAATGATTTCTGTTGCTAGGTTGCCACTTTCATAAAAAAATAGTTAAAATAAATACCAAGGTAAAGTAACACCATCGTTGAGGATATGAATTTGATGGGTGACCATATTTCTCGCAAAATGTTCTTTCTTTGGTCTATTTTTACAAAACCTTTATATCTGGAGTCAACCGATTTTTTTGCAACTAAATAAATGTGACAGAGAGTTTGTTGAACCCTTTTTATGTCCCAAATTAAGTACCGACTTAATTTTAACGAGCGAATTAGACATGACAACAATTTTGTTTTACCCAACCCTAAAAAAGGACACAATTTTTTTCCTTTCATGTACATATCATGGAGTATTTAGCTCAGGGTTGGGAGGAACTTTGGAATTTTTGTAATAACCTACGCGGAATGAAATGGAACACTACCGTGACTATAATATCCCAAGAAGACTAGTATGAGGTCCGAATGGCTGAAGACCGTTGCGAAAGGAATGCTCTTGTGGATAAGAAGACCGCATAAAGTCAGACCTTTAGCCATAAGGCATCGAGAAGAAACTTAGAGCATACCACCACTTCTTAAAACATTTGCAGATGTGGAAGAGAGACGCTGCCTACGCTATGTGGTGTGCCGTCATGCTTTCAAAACTGGTAACAGTTTTTCTTTGATAGAAGTGATGAGAAGGTGAGAATCATGGTTTGTGCATTTTATAACAAGAAATCACTTTTCGAAGTTAAGCACTTATTGACCCAGAGGAGCTCGTGGTTAAGCTACAACTGCATGAGTTGATCGATCTCGGATTAAGCTACTTGATACTGTCGTTCTGTGAATGGCTGACCATCGATATCATAATGAGTACCTCTGTATTCCGGTAGGCACGTGAAATTGTGGGTACTGGATGTTATTCGTCCATCTTCGACAGTCTTTGCGGATTTTCAGAAGCTAGAAAGTCTGACAACCAGTTTTGCTATGGGATGTCGGGTTGTCTAGGTAACTGAGTTAAAGAGTTCAAATAGGCAGCCGCTCCTGTAAAATACTGGTACTTGACCGTACCCGGTTAGACTGGAAGCCAACCCCAACATACTTAGGAAAAGGCCAGGCTGGAAGAGAGTGATTATTGACCCACTTTTGGGGAAGTATACCCCGTTTGCTTCCCGATTGTTCCGTCTTGATCCACTGCGCAATCGACCATTAACCTTAAGGTATCTGTAATACCTTGAACAGGTTAAATTCAAATAGTTACCATCCCCCGTTAGTTATCTATTGTGTCAGTACTAGCGTCAAAATAATTACGTTAATTACAGAGCCCGGCAAGACTAATCGGTGTTTAAGATCCATCCGATCTGAACCGCCCCTACAATTATTTGTCGCTAACGCGTTCGCGACTAATTTTCCTTTATTACGTCTAGTTTCAGGGGCCTTCTGAGAAATTCAATGTTTTGTGATCTCTGTACCTATTTATATTTAATTTTATTGAGGATTTTTGTAATTGGGTTGTTGGATGAATAGTGTTTTGTTTTAATAGTTTACTGGACTAGACATAGACATGATTGGGATTTCTCATGCAGTATTTGTGTGTTAAAAGGTTAATGTAACTTTGTTGTTTTGCGTGTTATAGGTTCAAAGAATGAATGTATCAATAATTAATTACTGCTGTTTGGCTAAGTGATGCGTTGATGTCTTGAACGGAACCTTAAAATAATGTGATAATGAACTTTCACGTCATCTCTTGAATGAATTTTATGACAAGCGAACTTTCCTAGCATAGGTAACATGTTAAACAGACGTCTCTATGTTTCTCCCGACTCTCCTTTTGGTCTAGCGGTTAGTGGCCCTGACTGGCATGCGAGAGGTCCATTCCCACCCTGGATAAATGTTTGTGTGATGAGCAAGATCATTCGTTCTGTGTTCATTATTCTGTAAATAATAAGCATGTATTCAAATAAGTAAATTGGAACATAATATTATTAAGTAAGACTAGCTATTATATACCAGCGGGCTCACCAACTACAAAACGAAAATGATCCCACAGAAAAATAAAATCAGGATAATAACTTATATATATATATTGTGTAAGTTTATATAAGAAAAAATAAATAAAGTTATAACCAATTTTCAAAACCTGATCTGCAAACCAAATTTTATTTTCTTAATAAATTATAAAACAAATATTTAAGTTGTCGTGCTCGACACAGAGTTTTAAATAGTTTAGTTAATGACATGTAGGTATGTCTGAGGCGCCCCGGTTGCAGTGAGATTGCGTTACAACAGTCTAGACTGTAAATCTCGTTACAATGTGTTCACCAAAACACCGCCCTCACCCCTATAGATCGATAACGCTCAAAAACTGAATATAACTCACGAAACATCGAGCTTTTCTTGATATTGTGGATACAGCTTTCTTTTCTTTTCATTTTTCTAGGAGTTATAAGTAGTTAAATGCATTCGCAGCAGTTAAGTATTTGATGAAACGTTTAATTGTAAACTATTGATATTATTAAGTACATATATACGTAGTACATATTGCTGAATATCATTTAACTGGCTGGTATAACTTAGCTTCTTTATTCAAAGTTTGACGAGTATCGAGTCGAGATCGACTGATGTAGGAAAGTAAAGTAAGCGCTGAGGAAACAATGCAGCCAATAGGAAACATTTTTTTTTTATGTAAGTACCTAATGTATTCTATAGATATTTTTATATGAGAAAAGTATATACACGTTCGTCAAATAATATTAATATTGTAGCAACATAAGAACCCCATTCCGGGACTCGATCCTTGATCCTCGACTTAGGGCGTTGCTAGGAAGTGAGAACTGGTTTTTTACACGTTCTTAATCTGATTTGATCATCAAGTTATACTTTATAGAGCAACTCAATAGTCATTTCAACCGACTAAAAACAAGATGAGATGGCGCAACGAACTGGATGCGTACCACAAACAGTGGATGGCAAAAGCCAATAGACCGGACAGAGTGGAAGAACCTGGAGGCCTTTGCCCTGCAGTGGGAAAGTAACGGCTGAAAAAAAAAAAAAAAAAAGAGAAGGTTCTCAGTTTGCCGTATAGTTTGTTTGTTACCCATGAACTTCGGACTGGATGAAACGATTTTGTTGATATTGTTGTTGAAATATCTGTGATTTGGTCAAATGAAAAAATCTTCAAGTTTGTCTCAGTAGTCTTTTTTTTATTTTATTTAAGTCGGTTCTTAATCTGATTTAGTCACAAAGTTATACTTCATTATACTCGATTGTCGCTTTTACAATGTATGATTGTTACTTTGACACAAAAATAACTTTGTAACACATTGTATATGTAGTTGATAGCTTGTAGGTATTAAATTTTGGATGAAGAAAATTATCGTCAATGATTTATAGATCAGTCCGAATCGTATTTGGTAAAGATAACTAGATTCAAGAAATACAATGTGTTAAGTTTAAAAAATAAGAGTATTTGACTCTAAGAAGTAAGTCCGTCAAAAAATATTTGATAAATATTTTTTATTTATTCATCAATCAAAAAAATTACGAATGTTACATGTATTGAATTGGGTCCTAATGACGTCACTTGTCGTTAAAAAGTGTACTGACAAGACACGAGATTAGGAACCTATACTATCACTTGCAAAAAGAAAGTCTCCGTTTTTTTGGAAATTGATCTGACTGAATAATTCGTTTTGTCATTGTTTTTCTCAAATATCGGATTCAGTTCTTTCAGTTCATTCTTGTTCCAATGTCTGAAGGGAAAGAGCTGTTAATTCGCTCCATTTGTGTTGTCACGCACACTTGACGTAAAACAATTAGAAAAAGTTAGAGAACTCGACCGCATGCGGTTTGTTGAAACAGACGACAAGCGCAGCCTGGCCGTGTAGACTGGAGTTCAGTTTTGAATTTAAGAAATACATGAAACTTTTAACGCAATTTCAATGAAACGATACACTTCTTAAAACAGATAATGTTAGTGACAAAAGTCAAAGTATCTTTATTGTGTTGATTAAGTACAGTTGGTTTATTAGTTTGGTACATGTGTTTAATAATAATGATACGGTACTTCAATCAGCTCATTTAGGTACGCAATAATTAAATCCCATATCAATAGAAAAATCAATGTGATTGGAAAAACTTTCCGGTATTATATCGTTTTAAGATGCTTTATTGTGTAAATTCAATATTTATTTATATTTTATAATTAATAATACAATTAAAGGGTGTCCCTAATATTAATAAATATTATATTAACCAAGTATCCAACGTTATAGTCGCACCATGAAAAGTAAACTACAGAACATTCGACTCCTGAAAGTTGCGAAACAACTGCTGCAACACCGGATACCGGATGTTGTAGCCTAACTTTCAGTCAGTTCTTTGGGTTTTCGGTTTATCGAAACTAAGGAGGTGTTATCATAACTTAGTACACTTTTACTTACGGCTGGAAGAACAGATTTTGAAATAACGAGTTCATTTTTAGAGTAAATAAAAAAAACATGTACAAGAAAATACCAGGCGTACATGAAGACATGACGATGTCTTATTGTGCTATGCTTTGATGAAGTACACGTTATAAAATGGCCTGCGGCAAACGCTGGAACGAAGTGGTATAGAACAAAGAGAGTAATAGCGCAGCGCATCCTGTAACGCGCACGCTGCGAGCCCCGTGCAAAGCGCGCGCCCGTCTGAAGACAATGCCGTTAAGCCTGTGATACTGTTGTCCGCCTTAGATCAATCTCGCTTTTGATACATCGCCAAACATACATGTCTCCCTGGTAACGGCATTTGTGGATGAGGCATTTGGGTATGTATTGGAGGAAAAACAAAAAAAAACATTTTTTTTACACCAAGATTATTTTAATAACCACCCTAGTTAGCTATTATAAACCCCTGAGGTCTTAAAAGAAATCATAGTTGAATTGAAAAAGGGTGTAAAACAGTTTTAGTATCTACGTGTATCCGGAAAAACGACTTCGTGATTATATTTTAACTCTTTCTATAAATAGCTACACAATAACGCGCTGAACAATTTAGGAAAGTCATTGTACTTTTGGTATCGTGTCTCGCAAAAAGTGGCGGGAAACAGCAACTTCCTACAAATAGGACGCGCGTTTAGTACCACGCGTCGGGTTTTGTTGAAAACACTCATTACATAAGACAAATAAAAATCTAATAAAACGGTGTAATAGAAAAGTTTCTAAGTACATAGCGCAGGAGGGGTGCAGAGGTCGTCATGGCAACGGCCGGTTGCAGGAAACTGCACAATCGATGTTGCCAGACGTTCTGCTGCCGCCTGTGGATCAATGTGTCTCTAGTACTACGCCCGGCTCCCGGGAAACCTACCTTGCTACGCTAGTGTGAGTGCGCTCTCTGCTTCGTGTTGCCGTCCTACTCTAACAGCGACCAATACGGGTCGAGCTCCGTAGCCAGGTTGCGGCACTCAGGGAGTTTATTAGAATCCTGGCGGGTGAGAGCTCTACTTGTTGTGGTCGTTAACTATGTGTGCAGCTTTTCCCCGGGCGATTCACGAGTGTGCGTGAGTTGTGTCAGTGTTACGTAGACCGCGTTCCATTTTCGAATGTTCGCGTCGGGAAACTTGTGAATTGGTTATCTGTGTGGAATTGTTTGTTGTTGTGGGTGCGTTCAGCGTTGCCGCGCGCCGCGCTGAGCCGCCGCGCCGGGGACCATTGTTTGTTTTGTTGTTATTGTCGTACTGAAACTGTACGGTTAATGCATACAGGGTGTTATATCACAAAAGGATTAAAAATTAATAATGAGCATCTCGTTCGATAACGTTATAAATCATCGTAGTATTCCTTTAGTGAAAAAGAGCATTACCCTTCCTGAAATCTGTTTTCTGAGTGGATAAAATGCATACACTATTAAAATTACGTGACTATAAGTTTCCCTTTAGGGATTAGCAGGATTTGGTAAACAGAGGGTGGGAATTTCTTTAGATTTCGATGTATCGTAATACGAAATAGACTTTATTTGCTACACATAGGGTTGAAATTATATACCTTGCAATATAAGAAGGGGATACTATTGACAATTTCTGATGACTGGCGAAACGTTTAAATATTTAGATCGGACGTTAATAATTAATGAGGTTGTCTTTTAAACAGATTCCAGAGATGTTAAAAGTTAAAGAGTCGTGAAATTAAGTGCGATTAAGAAATTTAACAATTAAATTCGTTGAAGACTGACTTTACAACTAAAGAAATAATTATTAAAATGTTTTTTTTTGTACACAATTTTCGTAACGCTACACATTAACAACTAGCTCTTATCCAAGATATACCAGGAGATAATGTATTACTAAAACTATTAAAATGTATAGAAAACCTAAGTAATTAAAAAATATGGATGGATCAATCCGTAGCATGCATCTTACAATTATTTCTCTATACTATGTACCGGGAAGTACTACGATGTAAGCTACCAGGAGAGCATAAAGACGAACAGGTCTCATATTATGTTTGTACAAGCTCTGTTTCTTACACCCCGTTCCGTCCTTTAGAGCTTATGTGGAGACTAATCCAATATACCTAAAGGTCTAACTGAGATTTTCTTACAAATTATACTAACTGAAAAGACTCAAAAGCGCTAGTACTTATATAGGATTAAAGACCTAAATTCTATGTATAGACAAGCCCTGGCACTACATCTTCGTACGTTGGTATTACTCAATTCTGTGTACATGCTTAAATAGGTTTATAAGAAGATATAATCAGACAAGTGGGAGTCGGACTCGCAAAAACTAGGGAACGTATAAAAGAAAAGAAAGTTATTTAACCATCAAATTTTTGACCGTACCTACCGTTGCTAAACTCTATTTCTATTTGTATTTTTCAGAAATACTTCATATCTGACAATTTCAAATGTTACTATTACAGTTCATGAGATACATCCTGCTGACGAATGGACAGACAGCGGATACAAAGATTATAATATGTCTGGCCTTTTAAATATTTTTTTTGTCACGATTTTTCCAAAAATCACAATATTTTGTTGCAAATATACGACAGGAAGTCGTTGACAGATGTTATTACGTTTAGACATTATGAAGTAAGTATATAATTCCCGAAACGACAAAATATCGTCGAACGAATAATGTCGATTGTCATGGCAACAAACGACATTGTCGCCGAACAAATTATTTCGTGGAGTATTATATTAACGTACCTATCTAATTGATTATTAAGGAAGTCGATGTTTATTGATTCGCAGTATTTATGCGATTGATTTATACTTATATTTTTTTATTTGTGGATATTTCTAGTGTTGTACGTTTTTAACAATTTCATGTATAACAAAAAACGAACTCTAAGAAATTCAGAGTAAAAAAATAGTTGGTATTCAAGAATAGCAATTGTCAAATTACACATACGACTTAAAATCTAAATGTTTTAAGTTTCTTTTTTTTAATTATTTTTTCAAACTAAGTACTCTTCTGTCAGGCAATTTTGAAACGATTATATGAATCTCTTAGCGTTTAGATTTTAAATGAGTGGAGCGCTATATTATTCTAGGTTGTTAACGAAATTTAGTAATTCCATTGGAACAAATATACAATTGCATTAACATCGTCTTTATACTTCATTATTGCTATACTTTTTTATAGGTACATCAAGGATGATAATTACATAAGGAATATTTTAAATTATTTTTCCGATCTCATAATGTATAATTATCGCTCCCACGCAGTGGCCTGGTCTTGTGAATACTCTAAGTTAAAGCAAAGAACAGTACAGTGTTACCCTTTACACTTAAATCCAACAAAGCTGCTTATTCTGCACTGAGTGACAGATCACTCTTACAAAATTAAGTCCAT
Organism: Trichoplusia ni; assembly: GCF_003590095.1. Lineage (NCBI taxonomy): Eukaryota > Metazoa > Arthropoda > Insecta > Lepidoptera > Noctuidae > Trichoplusia > Trichoplusia ni. The sequence goes on from NC_039496.1 coordinate 7,203,114, forward strand.
TGTCACGTCAACAGGATCAGAATGATTGTAAGGTTGACAAGTTTATTTGTGACGTGAATGGACGGTTAAATACAATATACATTTCACACCTGTCGGTTTGGTAAATGCTGGTGAGGACTTACTTCGGCCCCTTGTACACGAAACTATGAAACTCTCAGCTAGATAAGAAACTTCTCTTCTTCTTCTCAACTTCTCTTCTGACTGTAAAAGTTGCATTCAATGTGTCAATAAGTATCTGCTTCAAATGCCAAAACATAAGAATGATTTTGGCTCATTGATATGTTAAAAACCCAAGGGTTTTTAATATATCAATGCTTTAGATGTAAAAACGTTTGATGAAGAATTAACTTCAAGTTATCACCGGGGGGTAACTATCCCTCTGTAGGTTAAAAAAAATCAGACAGTAAAATAGTAATTCATTATAATTATGAATGGCGCGTTGGTCTAGTAATTACCAGGCTCTGACTACAATACCAAAGGAAGTGAGTTCAAGTCAAACCCGGGATAAATGATTTTGTGATGAGCAAATGTTCATTAGTTACGTGCGAGGCAGTTATTTCTCTATCATTCATATGAATTTAGATATGTATAAATGTGTTTATCAGTTGCCTAATACGTATTTCTACAAATAAGCTTTGCTAAGTTTGAGACTAGATGGCGTTGTATGAAAGTTGTGGATATGTTAAAAAACAAACCTACAGGAGAATGCTGATGTTTATTAATACTATGTATTTTCATAGTACATATTATAACGTAAACAAATGATTATGATTAAATACATTTGTGTAAAGTACACGAGTCGGAATTCCGACGAGTGCGTATTATGAAATCCAGCAACTTTATAGTGGTCAGCGTAGCAATGAAAATGTGCCTAATTAGCGCCTGACGTATGGCTTTATACGATACTCTACGGCAGCGAAGAGGTGCGGACACATACTAGATGCGGTAATGTATACAGTTAAGTACAATATTGTTTGAAACATTATGTAAATAGGAATGTAATTATTTGAGTATAGTTTTTTCTTGTGAATGATAGCAATCATAGCACGCGAACATAACATTGGGATAAAAATCTTATGTTCACAATGTTAATCCAGGTTATAAACTATCTGTTCACGAAATTTCGTCCAAATTCGTTCAGTGATTTTTGAACAGAACAGCCATCCATCCGAACACTCAAACTTTCACGTTAATAATATTAATAGTAAATAACCTCCACAATTGATAATAGCGCAGTTGAGAATGGTATGAAAAATTCACATATTTCGTTTTAAACCTTTTTCTTCTAATCACCAAACATAAGCCACTTACACAAGGATTAAAGATTTCTTCACTGTATTAAGGATATATTTAAGTCTGAGACACGTCTAAACCCGCAAATTAGAGAACATTTCCTCTTGAAAGCGGCGTCAGTATGTGGAACCAAGAAATTTAATTGTCCCTTTATTTTAAAGCGCCTCAAAGGAGAGAAACAATTGACAAACTGTTTGAAATGCTACGCACGAAGTGATCGGAGCCCGGAGCAAATGTTTGTATGTATTGCCCCTTGTAAAGTGCACACAATATTATATTATTTTGATAAAATATTTGTAAGAAAGTTTTTTGTTAAAATACAATTTATTTTTATGCGTTTATTTTCTTATGATGGCATGAAATCGCCTACTTAATATTCTGATGGATAGTTTTGTTTTACGCAGATATTCTTTCGTTTTCAGTTTTACGTGCGTACTTTTTTCTTTTCACATTCTGTAATGTTTACTCTTTAATTTAAAACAATCTGTTTCAATATTTTAAACTGCTTAGATAAATTAAAAGCTTTTGCACTCCAAAAAAGTAGGCAAAAAGCAGTTGATTAGCGTAACGAAATAGCGTAGGCAAGTGGCATATGCTTATTTTGTATATAATGAGAGAGCTAATAATATACGTGTGTAAATATTTTATGAAGACTTACATACAAAAAGGAGTGTGTTCCCTTCTCTCCTCTTCTCCCTCCAAACCTCTCTGCTTTTTGCAATTGAACTGTTTTGAACATCATTGGAATTTAATTACGCACTTGTCGCATCCGGCAATGAGCACATAGATATCAAGCGTACTCTCACGACGTTCTTAGACCACATTACAATTTGATCGACCCTTTATAAAGAACGTGAAAGTTAAAAAAAGAGTGGTTTTCACAACTTTGTGATCGCTACTATAATCATCGAGTAAAAGTTTTTGTCAGCAATTAATGCATCTGACACATTTATTTTCTTTTACAACCTTATTTTATAGTAAAACTTCAACAGTAGAAACAGACTTCCAATTATTGACTTATTAATTCAAAATCAAGGCATCATAATGCATTGCATACATTTGACACGTAGGATCCGTTTGACCCTCATCATCCACCCTCATTCTGCCTACAATCGTTTGCTTTTTGAATTGTCATCAAATAAACTACCGTCTATCAGTATTTTACTTTATATCAATACGTTTCTCTAAGATAGAAAGTTGTCGTTTCCATTGTCATGACATGCGTGTCAAGGCAGGTACGCCGCACTAGGCGCGACCATGCGTCATGGCACTGCGCCCAATAGTAACACGTATTAAAGGGTTTTAGGATAGGATAAAAACAATAGTATATGATTATGACTTTATTACAATTTTGGGTTCCCGACTATCAAAGAAGACACTTAACGAAACCTTTAAGATAAATAATGTAGAACGATAAAAATATTAGCATTTCAGAAGCTAATGTGTATTTATAGATAAATACGTGAAACTTATCCCTACACTAGTAATACCGCTCCCTCATGTACTTCTGTCACCAGCGCCGTAACACGTTACGTCACGAAGCAGCTTACTCTCTCAAAAAAAATTATTACTTCATCAAATCAATTGAAATTTGGCATTATAACCGCCCACTGCTATATTGAAGGACAAAATAAAGTCCTTTTGCCTGCGTAGGCTGGATCCTGAAATCTGAACAGTCCGTCTCATGTGACGCCCTGAGACTCACCCCTGAGTGTGTGTTGTGTGTCATCGGGTTTAACGTCTCATGATTCATAGAAAGCCTAGACAATAGGCGCATGCACCCCACCGACGGTCTAATGTTTATTTTAATGTTCAAATTATATCAAGTCGATGGGAGAGAAGATGGATGACCATTATGTGAGGAGCTTAGGCACTTTCTAATGATATGTAGACATTTTTTTCTTCTGATTGGAATTTATTTAAAATAGTGAAAAAAGTATAAAACAAACTTTTTCTTTACGATTTAGCTTTATGGTCAAAAAATAACGTACCTACTTTTCAAAATGAATCATCATTGGCCTTGCCTTTTCCCAACTATGTTGGGGTCGGCTACCAGTCTCACCGGTTTCAGCTGTGTTTTACCAGTGTTTTACAAGGAGCGAATGAATATCTGACCTCCTCAATCCAGTTACCTGGGCAACACGGTACCCCTTGGTTAAACTGGTTGTCAGACTTTTCTGACTACCTGAAACGACTGTCAAAGATAAAGATAAAGATAAAGATATATTTATTTGTATAAACATGTGTAACATAACATAGAAATGTAAATGTGGATGGAAAAAAATTGGGAATGACAGACATAACCCTTAAGTCCAGACATGTTTTGCCACAGTTTAGCATACAAAAATTTAACAAACATAACTTCTTTTAAATAAAATTACAAATGAGAACGGTATTAATTGAACATACATATTTTAAAAAATATTATTCTATAACTACTTACTATACTTATGTACTACATTAAAAAATCTCTAACACTATAATTTTTCAATCAGGAACTTTTTAAGTTCCTTTTTAAACAGCTTAGTTTGATAGATTTCTTTAATATATTCTGGAATTTTATTATATATTGCGGGTGCCATACATATCACACTTTTATGTAGTAGTGCAGTTTTTGCTGGGTGCAACTGTAAATCATTTTTATATTTATTTCGCCTACTTCTACAAACACTGTCAGATAAAAGTGGAAACCAATGTGTGTTGTTTCTTACAAATAAGGCTACCTCTAGGATGTATAGGGACGGAAGTGTCAAAATATGGTAATTCTTAAAGAAGGGTTGACAGCTCTCGGTAATTTTAATTTTAAACATAGCCCTTATACAGCGCTTTTGCATTCTAAAAACCATTTCTGTGTTTGTAGAGTTACCCCAAAATATTAAACCATACCTAAGTGACGATTCAATAAGTCCGTAGTATGCCGTCAATAAAGCGTCGCTACTTACTGTAGACGAAAGTTTATATAAAACGTAGGATGTGCTACTTATTTTTAAACAGAGTTCTTCAGTATGACATTTCCAATTAATCCTATTGTCAATTTTTAGACCTAAAAATTTTGCTGTATCTACTTGGTTAACTTCATTATTTTCGTGTTTTACTGCAATTTTACTTGAATTTTGAGGTCTTTGACTGTAGTTAAGAATATTTGTTTTATTTATATTTATTTTTAAATTATTATTGACTAACCATGTTGTAATAGACTTTAATGCTTTATTTATATCGGTAGATGTAGGAATAACAGTCGGGACCCACAATTTAACGTGCCTTCCGAAACACGAAGGAACTCGTTATGACAAAGATGGTCACCCATCTACGGACCAACCGCGTCAAACATAGCTTAACCTGTAATCGTTTCACTTATGTGGTTATAGCTTAGCCACGAGCTCCAAATTGAATTGCAATTTTATTATAACAAATTTCAATAAATAACATCCGAAAGTACTTTAAGATAAATGAACGGATATCCCCGAACGCTAATTAGCAAGCTCTACATATTAGTAACTACATCTGTAAGTCTGATCCACCCCATTATCACTCCACAGCGCCAGACTTACAATGCATTATGCTCCATCCCTCTCTAATAAATCTGCTTTATGAGAGTGCCTTCATCCCTATAATCTATAGAGTAGGGGTAGTTCGTTAAAACGTGAGGAATGCCTAAGGTTGGTGACCGCGTCGCGACAGACGGACAAACAATGTGATTGTCGCGAGGGAGGCAGCCGGCATCGCAAACATATCGGCACCTGCCGCGACATCACGAACGCAGATTTGTTATACGTCACGACATTTGAATCTCTGTTTGTTTTGAACAATATGTATCAACATGCCCTTTGTAGAGTCCTTGTGGATTGCCCTTGAAAATCACCATCCATGAGTCACGCATGTGGGGTTAGTTGTCTTGAAACGCAAATATACATATGTGAAATTTTAAATAGTGACATTAATCATTCGTATGCTTTCATAAGCATTCATTTCAAAATTCATATCTTGATTAAGAAGTTTAAATGATGTGCGTAATGTTATTCTATAACATTTGTTTGATTTGTTTTATCTCTTAATCACATCTACGATGCATAAATAGAGTGACAAGAAAAATACAAATAAAATTGAAGAGATAAGTGCTGTCACAATTATTGGCAATAATCATCATACAGGCTTTCAAAATGTTGGTAAAAGTTAACAATTTATCAGTAAGCATATTAACACTATTTTATTTTAAACTTTTCAGTTCAACTGCGTTCTCAATTAATTTATTCAAATTATACTAGGGGATAACGTTTACGTAAAGGAAAATTGACCTTGAAAATAACTTTTTAACCCCAACGGGCTTTGGATTCAAGGACAAAGTACCAGGGTATTATAATTCTTAAGATAACGCTAAGTCTTTTATTACGGAGTGTAATTTAGACGCGCGCCATATTTCGCCGTTTTGTCAATAAACAGTGAAAGTAAAGGGGCAATTGTGTGCGCGTGGTAACACTCGATTATTTTATTTACTTAATACAAGGACAACAGAGTTTACGAGAAGCTTTCATTTGTAACAGAAGATAATTTGTTCAGTGAATTACGATTAGAGTTATAGTAATTTATTTTGCACTTCGCTGCACTCAGTTCAAACGTATTTTATTAGAATTAATTGAAGTTTTACTAGGCATTGCTAGTTAACCTCTTATCTAGATATTATTTAAGAATTTAATTCAGAAATATTTTAAGTTCAGCTTTTTTGTACTAAATTTCGTCCAAGACTGATCATATTTAACCAAGCATATTTCACTGAGCTTCTGATCAGAGAAATATGCTTACTATATATTAAAAACAATGCTTTAAAAAATTTTGTTTATCCAATCTTTTCCTAATTAACTGTTAAAAAACGATTTTCTTCTCAACCCTGCTTGGATGTGGAATTAACACATTATATAACTTAAAAGAAAGTTATATAACGTGTTAATTCTTATTATGTCAATTCATTATAAGCACATCAAAATTGATTTAAAATAGCTCTGCATGACGTACAGCATACGAACATGTGAACATGTGTGCGGAATACCTATAACTTTTCACATTACCATAATGAAATCAAAACTGATATCACATTATTAAAATATCCATCTTCTCGGCACATTATTAATATCTGAATGACAGAGGGCCAATACGTGCCTTTCCTTGGCATTATTCTCGTCTTAAAGTTCTGTATTTCAGTACCTCCCTATGTAAAGTCTTAATAAACACGTACCTCGACTAACGGATAAAGGTAGGAACTGAGGCACAAAAATATGCCATTAAACATTTTTTTAAGTTATTTATATTGCACCTTTATTTTCCATGATAAAACAAACACAAAAAATATTACTAACTCGCAAGTCGCGTTACTTTCTTGCGACCACTGTCGCCCTAGTACATACCTAATTTTGCAGTATGCTCTTCTGTGCCTAGCTGACTGGAGTCCTAGTAGAGAGGAATACCTTTTATGCTAGGATGACGTCACAATTTGCATCCCACTGTCTTTGATCATTCAGGAGCTGGCTAAGCTATAACTGTATACGATCGATCACAGGCTAAGCTACGTTTAATATGGTCGGTCCGTAGGTGGGTAATAATTTGAACAGGCAAGGATAATGATGATGTCTTTGACCATTCAGCGACTGTGTATCAAAAGACCACTTTTATATTTGAACTTAACGCAACTACTAAAACTAACATTTATTACATTTGATTCATTTGTTTTCGACCATGACCTGTCTGGAGGTAAATACCAAGGTCTTGTTAAAAGGAATCAAAAGTTTCCTTAGAAACGTCCAAATCGAATTGGCATAAGCACCTGCGCATTTGCCCTTTCTAGCTAATGACAACTTGAAGACAACCGGGGTAAGTCTGGTATTATAAAGCTAATGATAATCGCCTGAACACAAATAAAAATAAATAAACATCTTTCAGTAACTTGGTCGTCATATTTTTATAAGAAATCTGATTTTGGTAAAGTGTTTCTTATTAAGAAGGTGTTAGGGTTCTATTTACCATGTCGATTGTGAGTGACTAACTTAACATGACACAGAACTACAAATGTCTAGAAAAGACCATTTAAGTTTCGAACGTTTACTAATTGGTATGTATTTTGTCTGATGCAAAATTGTGTTGCTTTAGAAGTGCGTTTTAAATTAAAATGGTGATTTTTCAACTGTAAAATGGTTTTAAAGCGAACTATAATGAAAATGGTGCAATATATCAAATTGAACAGTAGAGTTCAGAATTCTTCGGAATATTACATTTTGTTCATCTACATTCAAATGTTTCAAAAGGTTGCTGAGTCCAATTTTTAATTTCGATTTTCAGACCAAGACCCGATTGTAAAGTCTTATTTTGTTACAAGAGTATAGTTGTATTTATTTAAAGACTGAGTAGTGTCTAATACCAGCTTTTGAGAATCCCACTGTTGGGCAAAGGCCTGATTACATTATTCACATTTAAGTAAGGTCTTACATATAGCTGATAATTTTATATTAAAAAAAAACTCTTGTAGCTGCTACATTTCTGAAACGCAACATGACTTTCCGCCTATACATCCTTATTTACCACTTCCATTTGTTTCGAAGCCGCCCTGTAACGTTGAACATCTTTGTTGGAGGTAGTATTAGGGAATCTCGGCACGCGATTTGTAAATTAGCCTGAACAGCGGCGGCCGAGGCGAGCGACGCGGCCGGCCCAATTCTTTACCTGTTTCACCTAGTTTTGACAGGGCATGTACCCCTACCACGTGGACAATGACTGCTTCATAAATATTTTTTACATTTACATTAATTTTCCTTTAAAAGCTGAGTAGGAAAGAAGAATGTAAATCCACGTCTACGAACATGTGTCGACATTCTTCATTTCATCTTGAAACAATGATTGCTAATTAAAAACTTTTTACGCAGCAAATTAAAGTGTGGTTATTTTACAAATTTTAAAGTATTTTTTTTTACTTTAGCTCTGCCGTTTCATTCTACATATCACGATCATTATCATTTTGACATTTATAAAGGTGTGAAATTATTTTTTGTCATAAAAACTTAACACTCAGATTAATTAGCTATATAAACAAATGCACGTAAATAATTTATCGAACAATCCAGTGTAATCTAGTTTTACAGGTGTCATGTGAGGTCGGCGACCTTCAAAAGTTTGATGACTGTAGTATCCACCTGTCGAGGCAGGTCACTGTATTGGCATTTACTAAAGTACTCTGTTCTGGCCTAGATTACGAGTTTATACGACGAACGTTATCAAGACAACTGCCTGAAGTTAATGCTACGATATTTATTGTTACTTGTATTTTATTTATATTAAGACTTAAAGGTGTTAATTTAATATATAAATAAGTATAATTCCGAATGCTAGTCTTTAATTAAGCCATTTAAAAGTTGTCTGGTTAGTTGATGTTTCTTTTCTTTATAGAGTCACGTGAGTCACGTGATCGATTCCATTTTTATTTACGCAATTAATTTCTTATCTCTTAAATATTTTATGACATGTTAACATATGCAGCTACATGTAATAAAAAAGTAATTAAATAAATTAACATACGATTGCTAACAAAATCTTTGAAACCCTAATTTATTTAATTTTATTCGAAATTGTCATGTTCAACGTCAACGCAAATAACATAAAAGGAACCCTTTATTCGGCTATGAAACTACTTCATGGGTTCAATAGCTGTTAATAAAGGCGTGGATGGGTACCGTCGGGTGCACATGAGCGGGTAAACCCATGACTCAAGCGGGCAGGGCTTCCCTAATGCTCACGATTATGTCACTATCCTCAATAGACAGTCCGTTAATTAATTAAAATACCCGAAAAACTAACGCGTATTGACTTTCAATGACTTTTGATGTTTGGTTTTAGTTTAGTGGGTAGGTTAAATCCCACCAAAAACATTAAATGTAAAAAAATGCCAAGTCTCTCGATGCAGTCTTTCCATCGTAAAAAGTTTTGAGATCTCATAGAAGCCAAGTCCCATTCAAAATATTTTGTAGTTATAAATCAACATTTAGTAATTGTATCAATAGTTTTCTTTATATTATAATTATAGTGACTTGGCAATGAGCACAAATTAAAAGCTGCTTGATGCCTGGAATTATGTGCAAATGTTACTGACGAGACCAGTGATCAGATTATTTGTTATGTGTGAATCATGATGGTCACTACCGACTACATGCTCCAATACAATAATAAAGAATACCTTACGGGCCATCGCTTTATGAAAGTAAATGAATCGAGAGTACACTAAGACTGACTGCCGTTGCCGAAATTCGGTTGGGACGACACGGATAAACCAAAAGAAAATTAATTTTGTGATATTAATGTTTACGCATGCGGTGTGTGTAACTTTCAACTCCTACAAATATGCCGTTTTATTTGTTTCTTCTTGTGCTCATTGCCAAGTCACTATAATTACAATATAAAGAAAACTATTGATACATTTACTAAATGTTGATTTATAACTACAAAATATTTTGAATAGGACTTGGCTTCTATGAGATCTCAAAACTTTTTACGATGGAAAGACTGCATCGAGAGACTTGGCATTTTTTTACATTTAATGTTTTTGGTGGGATCTCATTTATTTTTTGTAAGTGTATTTCTTTCTTTTTTTTTAGGTGTCATAATTTCTAGGACTTCAGCTACTGCTTTGCTTAGAACCCATTCTCTATCTCTATCTCTTTTGTTTCTTCTCTGAGACTTCGTTACTTCTAATGTAAACAAGCTTAAACTTATATATATATCTACTAACTTACAAACTATAGCTAAACTAAACTAAATAACACGTAAAGTTCTCCGAATATCAATTATCACTACAATATTTTTTAGTTTCGAAATGGTTTTTCATAGACAGGTGGCGCTATCAAATGAAAATTATCGAATTATTCTGAAGTACTACTTAGACTGCGCTTTGTAACGAAACCATAGCGCGATTCAGACACGTACAACGCCATCTATCGAGCGCGCATACAATATTTATCGCAATACAATGGAGTTTTAGCTTTATTAATTTAATGAATTATGAATTTTATGTATTAATTTGTATTAATGATAGTCTGTGTATTACATTTATATTATTCTTTTCTATTCTATGTATGTATTCATCCAATTGAATAGGTACTTAAACAACGAACAAAGTTAACAATGCAGTCAAAATCCATACATAATGTTCTTGCCAAACCGCAAATATAAAATTGTTTTCTATGGCATATTATTTTTTAATGTTTTTATAATTTTTCCTTTATATGTGGCTAAGGACCTATCTTGGTGCAAAATTTGAAGTTTCTAAGTCTGCTAGAAGTACCTTAGATTTTTGATGATCTGTCAGTGAGTCAGTGAGTCAGTGAGTGACAAAATGGTGTAACTTTGATCGACCGTAACTCCTAAACCATTAATTCAATTGGCATGTAATTTCGAACTTAAGCTTGTTCTAATGCCTACTATTATTCCCCGAAAAGCTAAACTCCTAGCTTTGTCCACGTCGAAGATACAGGGGGGGCGAAACAGCCGCGAATCGCTTCGAGAAAAGATGGTACGGCCGTGCCTGTTTTGCTCGAGACTTGGCAGGGGCACTGCCGTGCCCTCAGATGAATAGATAAATGTAACCCTCCAGAATATAACTTTCACAAAACTTTTTAGTTACGTATTTTATTCGAAGAGCAGAAACTATACCTTTTAATTCTTAATGTTAATAAATATTTGGCTGTCGAACATCAAATCATGCTTTGAACAGCATGTCAGTTATACGAAGGTTTAATTAAAATGCTGTTCCGTGTTTATGTCTCTTTTTAAACTATGTAGGTACATTCCTTTTAAGAGAAACTGTTCATTCTCATACAAAATAACAAATGTAGTATCCAATATAAGGTATATTTTTTTAAACCGACGACGAAAAAGAGGAGCTTGTCAATTCGTGTGTATTTTTTACATGTTTTATAAATTACCTCAGAACTCTGAACTAGATGATGTTGATTCTTATTTCATTTAACGTGAAACAGCTATCATTTAGCCATCATAATGCTCAGTAGTTTTATTGCAAGCCGGCTGAGGAAAAATATTATATTAATGATGAATTATAGATTGACGAATCTCCCTGAAAGCACTCGTGGTTCTTTGCAAGAGAGACGGCAACAGCTACGCCATGTGGTGCCACCACATCTCGGAAACTACAACTCTTAAGTTATGAGGTAACGTTTTGGCCAGAACTCCTTACGTTATAAAGTTTTATCGAACACACACAAGTCAGTAAATCCTTAACAGATTCAAAGTAATATCACGTTCATGTTTAATATTATTACGTGGGACCACAAAGTACAAGTATTGTGTGGGGTAAGCAGTACTCGTGCCTCCCAGACCGTTAACTAAGGACCTTTGAAATGCTGCGAGTTGAAGGGTTACGTGGAGTTAACATCAAGGGTGAACCTGAACTATAATGTTTCTAAATTTATTTATTTTATAAAATATTTTTTTTGTCTTATATTTAAATATAAGATACCTAGGTTTTTTTAAATGATATCAGGGTTAACTTGACTGGATGGTTGAAAGTTGACTGAATCTAAGATATTGTGATACAGACTATTAGGTATTCATTTTTAAATATCAGCTAACAAACACAATAAATCCATAACTTATTAATTAATTTCATTGGATTGTGTCTTTGACTGTTTTCTTATAAACCAAATAAATATTCGGAATAACATAGTGAGTTTTCATGACACGTCCAAAAGCTCATCACTCACAAAAATTCCCACACAGCCAAAAAAACGCTCAATCTATAACAATATCGATACAACATTACACCATTACAAAAAAAAGAACGTATTAAAAAAAGCTTCCCATTGGGTCATGGGAACTGGAAGTGAAACTAGTTGTAAGTCGAGCGGCGGAAGCGGCGCCCGCGCAGGATGCGCCGCCGCAGCCTCCGAGCCATATGCCGGACCTGCTACCACCACATAAATAAATAAATATAATACACACGGACTGTTGTAGAAGCGAGACAGCATGCTACACTGCGTACAGGAGGTACGCGGCATCTCGCTTCCACGATCTTCAAAAGATGATGGTGCGTCCAAAACCAGATAACCTACTTACATCAACCTTCTTTTTTTGTGTTTTACAGCTTGACTGCGGTCTGTGTTATTAGTAAAAGTTATTAAAGAAGGTTTGACTTGTGAGAAGTCGTTAAATGTATTTTTGCATATTCGTAATCAGCTAAGTATGTAATTTAAAATAATTTAGTTTATTTATGGGTAATTACGGTAAAATATAATAACAGAAGTAACTATTTTAACAAATCCAAAGAAAAAAATATATATTACAAAAACAGTTTTACAAGTACAACTTATTGACTTAAGGTCGGTTTGAACTCGCAACCCTAGCCAATTTCTTTACAATTGAACTAGTATTACATTTATAGATCAGTTTTACTATGAACGTAGGGGGCCCCTGCACACGTGGCCGTTTGACATCTGTCTGACCTTGTATCTCCCATGGCGATAACATTCTAAGGTTATAATTTAAGCAGAACTAATCTAACACAAAGAACTGACCTCTATTCGAAACCATTAAAACGAATTTTAATGGATTTCGACTAGAAAAATGTTTGCGCTACAATCTTTGAAATTTAATGATAAATGTTTATTTGTTGGCAGTTGACAACAGTTAACAGTTGACAGTCAAAGCATTGTCTTTAACATTTATTTAACGTTAATTCAGGTATTGAATAACATTGTTGACCAGCTTGAACCGATTTTAATCAATAAAAAAGTCTATTTTTTCCCATTATCGGAAATTATAGTTGCACTAGCTGTTGCCCGCGACTTCGTCCCCGTAAGACTCCCCAGATAAGTTATGATTTACATATACCTGCCCTGTTTTTTTTCACATTTTCCATTGTATCTTCGCTCCTATTAGTCGCAGCGTGATGGTTTATAGCCTCAAGCCTTCCTCGTTGAATGGTCTTTTCAACACAAAAAGATTTTATCAATTTGGACCAGTAGTTCCTGAGATTAGCGCGTTCAAACAAACAAACATTTCAGCTTTATATATTAGTATATAGATGTTAAAAGTATTTTACATGATATTAATAAAAGGACTGGTGTCTGTTTTAATAAACATCCGAAAACCATTACTATGAAATAGCTTTCAAATGATATAAAATCTCAATCGGTATTGAAAATATCACAGTATTAAAGACTCCGGTTGGGTCCGAAACTAGTCAGGCACTCCCGATAAATTAAATACTCGTGAGTAAACCGTTACATTATTTAATAATATCACAGCAAAAGTAAAAAACACAGACTTCATTTTTAAACAAATACAATACCAAAAAAAACCACTGATCAAAATAGTACCATCATAAATACAAATTGGATTTTCTGTCATAGTTACGAGGATTTAAAGGTCCCTAATAAATGAATCATGAGTACTAGAACTGCCTAGAAGTCGGCGTGTCTAGTACATTTCGTTTGTCGGCGAGCCTACATTCGGGGCAGACGAACTAAAGTTTGAATGCCTCAGGCGATCAAGGCAACGAGACCGTTTAATGCTAACGACTTTTAGTTTCGTTCATTCTTATTGGACTGCTGATTTGGTCTTATATGTAAGGTTACCTAAGTCTTCTATGATAAGAGTTTTGTTCCAATAAATCCGAAACGAAAAACAAAAAGATATTTTTTTATAATAACTATCGTGAGACTGATTCATTATTAAATGATGTAACGGGCTACCCCGATATATAAGCGTGAGTAAACCGTAACATCATTTAATAAAAAAGAAAAATGGACAAGTAATGTTTTTTTGTGCTAAAATCGTGATAGCTAGAAATATGTGCTGAAAAAAAAGGTCTTTGTATAAAATTGCATTCTTACGTCATTTTCAGCAGATTTTGTCCCTTCGAAATACAGCACTAAAATTTTTGATGTATCAATATATTTCACTAAAAAAAAAACAGCAACTGTTCTCCGTTTCCTAGAATAACAAAACAAGGGTTAAATCAAGCCTTTTCAAATATAATCGTTATTGAGACGGAAGTAGACATTACCTGTTCTCACAATGTTCAGGTAGACTGACATTTACAAAGGTTCAATGTCTGACGCTCTATGATTAACACTTGAATTGTTTCGTGAAATTATTTTTGCAAATCCGAGGCTGTGCGGTTAAGCAAGATTAATTAATATATAAATACGTTAATCATGTATAGTAATGTGAAGCTGTTATGCCTTGTTAAACGCAAGGACGAATGGATCGATTTAACGATTTTTGATTTTGAATTAAATTATATATTTTGGTTTATACCTACGTGTAAATTACTAACAGATAATAAGTAAGTATTACGAAACACTAACCGAAACTTAATTTTTTTAACTTAAGTAAACAGGCAGACTTCTTAACGATATTGTGAGATTTTTTTCTTTTAAATTAAGAAGTTTTACACTCTTTTAAGTACCGAATAATGGGGTTATAGCCGGATTAACAGGTAATATAACCTTCTACCATTATAACTGTGAAAGAGCGTTTAATATTCTCATGACCAATAAAGAATCGGAGTTAGTCGTGTTGTGTAAACGGGTGTTACTGTCTGTGATCGGTTGCTAGGCAACCGCGGAGGCGACACGTGTACGCTTCAAGGCCGGCGCGACCTCCGAATGCTGGTGTTCTGATGTCTGTCTGTGTATTGTGCAGTATAACTAGGTGCAGGGAAGGCCTAGGTCAGGTTTGTTCATAACTGATGCGATTCATCGGATGCAACGCCAAGCTGTGGAAACGAAACGACTGCCAACTGAGTTTTTTTTTCAATGTATATATTTTCCTTACTCTTATTCAACTTTTTAAACAATAAAGATTGAGAAACTATTTCCCTTGTATTATTTTATTTGTATAAGATTACAAATTAGATTTTAGAATCCTGTAACTCAGCATTTTAATAGTATTGTAGTTAAAAAGGTGTTGATTTATAACAATATCATACACAGGCGTCGCCATATGTAACACTAGAGAACAAGGAAGCGAGTATTACCTCTAATTATTTATTTACAAGTATTGTCAGATACTTGTGAAAAGTTTTACAAGTAATCGTTGCTTTTTACATCTAATATTAGACCATCATTTTTATGTACATTCAGTGACAACTGTGGCTTTATGTAAATGAGATAAGGTTGATTTTGGCGCGTCCACTGACGTGCGCTCGTATAGTACGAGCCGACAGGGAAAAAATACTTCCGCCTTTAAGTCGGTGAATCGCAATTTTGTATTGTTTTTCTTCGAGGATATTCTGTGTTAGTAAGCCATTTCGAATAGCTATATTTCAGGAAACACGATATTTATGTTTTAAAAGTGATAAAATTTCATGTTACACCTAAAGTTCTACTAAAAACTCTTTTCGAATATTATCGTTGCGCAAGTGCTTATTTTGATTAAATAGTAAAAGTAAAACATCCTATAGAACAGTTCGTACAGAAGCTAAGATAAGATAACTTAAATAAATTATAAATTAATAAAATTAAATGACATTTTATAACCGACCTTTACACTACAACCTTAGACAAAAACAACAATCAAAGAAACAAAAAAGCCCCTTCCAACCTGTAAACGGCTGGTGGGACTAATCTGACCGGTAACGGATTATCTCAGCGTTTAGCGCGGCGAGGGTTGAACCATAATTGGTCAGGGTTTGGAGAGCGCGTCCCGTGCGGAGCCCGTTACTACTTAGCACTTGTTTTATTTTAATAGCTCCCGAGTGATAATTGTATTAAATGGTGTGTGTTTGATAAGTATAAAAAATATATTAAAATTGGATTTGTTTCAAAATGATTTGCGTGTACTGTCTGTGTAGTGCAATATCATCAAGAGTAGAAGTACATTTTTTAAAGTAAGCTTCTAATATTTTTTTTTCAGAATTATCATACCTACACGATACTCTCAAAAATCTTCTATTGTTTGTGCGTGAATGTTGTTTTCCTGCACCAGTTACCATCGATTGTTCCCAATGGCAACCCAATTCATCCTTTGTTTGATGAACAACAAACATCCCTGATTGGCCGCCACCTGCGCACTTAAAAATAGATCACATCCGGCACGAAATTATGTGAAAAACGTGTGATCGTGCACAACAACCGAACGGGCTCGAGCACTTACCTACGACATCTGTGCCGGTGCTTATAAAGTAGCTATTAAATGTCACAACAAACACAACACTACGAAAAAACAAACCTCTTTCGAAAATCAACCTTAAACTACATTAATAAGGGTTGTTTATCTCAGCGGTCATATTCACGACGGTAAAATAAAGTTTGTTATATGACGGTGTCAAGTTGCAAGGGACATCCTGTTGGATGCTGCGTTTATTCAATAAGTAGCGTTTATTGATGATATTGATTCGTAGTTAGTGGCGTTATGAGGCGTTTGATTGATTTGTTGTTAGGTTTGTTTCGTAAACATGTAAATCATGTTGACGATTTGTTTTCGCTCGCAAATTCTTCGCATTGATCGATTAGCGAATATGCAGATATTTCTGTACGTATTTTGGTTTTCGTATAATACTTACGGAGTTAATATACAGATGAATTGGTGACACTATTTTATAAGAGACAGCTATCCAGCATAGGAACTGTTACTATTTTATTATTATTTTATCCATGTCAAAATAAAGTATGCAATCAGTAATCAGACTATCTTACTCTTAGATTGCACATGGTCAATACCACTTTTTGTGATAGCATGCGAAAGATTGGAGAAGCAGATCTGTCGCTATAGCCTGTAAGAGTCCAGGTCATCCCTTCGCCTTCCGCCAGGGCGAAGGAAGTCCATGAGGATTACCACTGGTTCATAAACAGGTCAATATCACTTCGTATCTTAGTTCCAGTCATCTGCCATTTACAAAGACTTAATGAAATCGCTTAGATTCAAACCTTATGACATAGACAACCTCTTTATACGTCACAGTCAAGTCATTACATTTCATAAACAGTTGTTATCTATTTCCAAGGTGCGTGAAAGTGAACGCTCCAGGTGTTGGCTCCCACGAGCCATGCTGTGCCTGACCAGGTCTCGGGTCATCGCTCGACAGTTACGCTGACACTGTTCCGATACCTTCGCAAGCGGCCAGCGACCAGGTCAAACATTGATTTACTGTTTAGTTTGACCAATATTCTGTTACAAGAATAGTGTGGTGGAGAAAGTTGTTAGCAGGTGTATGATCAAGTAGTTGTTGTTTCGTTTTTATTTCCCATCTAAGGAATATAATGATGCATTTGTTAGAGATCTACGACAGGCATTTTCTACGGTGGGATGTTAAAAAAATCGATGTATTTTTGAACTATCGTCGTACTACTTGTATGTTTATTTATTTAGAAAAGAAATTATAGCCGCCTTGTGTTTCCTGCACAATTATTGGGTTGGGTGCGGTTTTAGAATAAAGAAAAAAATCATTTACACTTCATATATGACTGCACGGATAGCTGAGCTCTTAGCACCAAACCCACAGTGCGCTCCGTGTCGCGTGTTCTATCCCCGCGTAGGACAAGCATTTGCGTATTCCACGAATGCATGTGACTTGAATATTTGTGAAACTACCCTCGACATAAGGATTAAATTCCTTAAAATTGCAGTCATTTTAAATATATATGTATGTATTTAGTTTCCAATTACAGCACATTTTCCTAATGAATCCTTAAATCGTTCTACATAAAGCTCATATTTCTCCCCACGATTTTAGTTTAATTAATTTTCCTTGCAGTTATCTCTTGTTTCACGGCTGAGAGCAACGCACCGCTTAAAGTTTCACAACTTACTGTTTGAGGCTTCTGCCTCTCCATGTCGATGGTATACCATTTCCAGTCAGTCTTCTTCGCAAGATATTTCATTGCATTCAACGAGTATTTTATTTCTCGATTTAAATGTTTTAGAAGTTAAACGTACGTGCTTTGTTTATTTGCTTTTTGGTTGCTGTCGAGTTTTTATGGTTGTATGAACAGCATTTTTTTCTTTAAGACTTGAATTTTATTTATTTTAAGGTAAAGAAAATTTTACTTTATTAAATAGTATAAAAACTATATTCTTTAAACTACCAATGCAGTTTTAACGTAAATGGAATTAAATAAAGTGTTTCAATTTTTTGGGTAAATCTAAAACCTCAATTTTCTATTATTTCGATAAGATTTTCTTTGTTATAGCTGAAGGTTACGGTCAAGCTATAAATTGGGCCAACCTGGAAGTCTCACGGGTGTCATAGATGTCTGTCCATTGGATTACTTTTAAAGTATGGAACATGCCACCAATGTGGCCGGCCTTGTTAGACTATTTCAAGATATCAATCACTATAATAATTTTAGAAAACTACCTCAAACGTTTTCATTTACTATATGGCTAAGTACTAGGGCATTAGGAAACAGAAGAGTATATCAGTAGACTGTTCTTTATTCCATTTTCAAGGATCCAAACAGTAACACATTATGTAAAATGTATAAAAGTACATAGAAGGCATCGGCGTACACTCCGTATTGAAAATCGTGTAGAGTGGGCAATAAACACAAACGTATGTAACTACCGCTACGTGAGTTGCGTAGTTCAATGCTACGTGCTACGAATATCGTAGCGCATACTAATATGATATCGTGGCAGTTTTTGATGAATTTCACTGTTATATTTATGTTTTGTATGACCATGTAAAATTGGGGTTCTATGTACTCCTGTAATATGTACATTTTATATCCGTACTTCACCTATTTAACCCTGCCTCTCTGTATCTACGTACGGCGACTCTACTTTAGTGGCTGTTTTGGATTGATTAATGGGATGTCGTGACTCGCGGCCGTTGGGATAGCTCTTCTTACTCTGTGACGTCACTTACAAGTTCCATGGAGATCCTCAGTGACCCGACATCCAAGTTCACGCTCATTGGAAAATAATATTGATTATTAAGTGCTTAATTATTTTTTTCTAACCTCAAGTTTCTAGAACATTATAGTTTTAAATTAAAAAAATAAAAGTGCAGTGATATGGTTTCAGTTGCATTAAGTATTCATTTGTAAATAAATTGGAATATGTTATGTCCTTAAGTACATGAGAGTAGTTTACACTAAGTTGAGCTCGTTGAGATCACTCGACTTGAATGAGAGATCTTATGTCGTATTGAATGTTAGTGAATGATGAATGTTCGAGCACTTACCATTTAAAATATTGAAGTGTTTCTCTAAAATCTATACTAATATATAAAGCTGAAGAGTTTGTTTGTTTGTATGAACGCGGTAATCTCAGGAACTACAGGTCCAAATTGGAAAATTCTTTTTGTGTTGAATAGACCATTCGTCGAGGAAGGCTTTAGGCTATAAACCATCACGCTGCGACTAATAGGAGCGAAGATACAATGGAAAATGTGAAAAAAACAGGGCAGGTATAAATCATAACTTATATCTTCTACCCACGGGGACGAAGTCGCGGGCAACAGCTAGTATCTTATATGGTGGGTGTAATGCATCTCTACCGTTGGACTTAAAGTAGATATTATTATCGTATAGTATCGCACTGACTAAGTTTTTTCAACATATTTTCTTTTAGTTGCACCTAAATACAACTAATTATTATCAGAAACCATTGCGATTGAATTCCAAATGATTGTTTATGGTTACCGTCTCGTCTTTAAGAGTTGAATGTTCTTTCTCAGAAGACTGACAGTGCATTTTGCACTTAAGGGATTTTTTATTTATTTAGTACAGTGTGTGAGTAAAATCCGTCATTCCCGATAAACCATGTAACCTAACGACCCACGGCTATAAACCTTTACTTAACTTCGTGCTCAAGTCGCCATGTGATGCTTAAAACAATACCGATATCTTGGAACTGTCTTTTGTTGATACCGACAATTGTTGGACTGTAAGGAATGTTCGACAAACTCAAACAGATGGCGTGTTTCCACGACAGTTTCCTTGCTCACAATCCTGAATATATTTAGCTAAGAGTATGATGAATTAAATAGAAAGAAATTAAATAGATGTAGCTTGACTAATCATGCGTTTTGTTTATGTTAATAAGGTGCCTTTTCTTCATCCCAACACTACTTGCGGGTTAGGTTTTTTAAGCAGCAGTCAACCTTTTTGAATACTGGGATCGGGTGAATTTCGTAACTGGAAAGTAATATACATACCTATTCCACGATACCAGGGCACCAGATATTGATTGAAGATGATATTACTTTTTTTTTTAAATGTTGTTAGTATATTGTAGTTGATATTGTATCGTAAAAAAGTGAAAGAATGCTATTTTGCTTTGTTGTTGTTGTTTTGAATTAGGAAGGAGTGAAGACTGGGTGATACGGGATGTTGTCTAATATGAGCCTTTGACGTTCAAAACGTGAAGAAGAAACTGCGCTTCAAACTCCACAGAATAGCACCTAGGAATAGTGATATTTAAACCTTTTTGGTTATGCATTGAAAACTTTTTGATTGATTTGTTTGTGTCAGTCGCCCTTAGCAATATGAGTCGATGAATATAAATCTGATTATCAAATTGACAGTGACATTTAGATCAAAGGTCTTCTGTTAGTTTTAGTAGTTTTGGTACCTAGGTTATTTAGTATCCTGGAAGCTATGACAACTTATCGCATCTCTTTGAATGTTTTGTTTAAATTATGAGCTAACTGTGAAAACAACCTCTCGTTGCTGTCTGTGCAATATTTTCTTCGCGCAGAAGAGTTGGTCACCTATTTTTATCTCTTTATACTTGTAATAGGTTATGTAGCAAGATGTATGAAGTGTGTTATATGTTTAGAGATATCATTTTTCGTTTTGTTTCAGAGGTAATATGCTTTGCTACTACTTTGTCAGTAAGATTCATCATTATACTTGCCTTTCTTGTCAGATACCTACTCAGTTCTCCAAGGTCTATAAAAGTTCTTGTTCCAACCAAATTGAGTTCATTTGGTGATGTAATTGTGTTGTCCTCCAGTTTACAAGAGGGCGACCTTCACGTCGCCCGTCTTGACGTGCGCTCATATCTAATGCAGTGCAACAAGCCTCGGCTCGTTCGAGACATGCGTCTCGTGTCAAGGGTCAAATAAAAGATTGCATTCGAAAGTTATAGTTTATATTAGATTTATAATAAGATATGTAGTCTACAAAATTTCACAAATTTTCACAACGTTATTTGAACCTAAAGCGTCTACCCATTTTATTATGAAAATAAAATTATCGAAATCACTGGATCTACGTACGGCGGGGGTTCATTTTACGCAACCATTATTTTTTAAAATATAATCTAATAGGCAATATTTTATCCTCGCGTATTTTTACATGAGTAAGTCAAAAACTAATAACGGTAAAAAAATAAAAAAATATCAATCCATAAAATAAGCCCCCGGTTAACAGAAGAGAACAACGTCGTCCCATACATATACAATAATATTTGTTATGTTATATTTAACTAGAGTTATACAGAATAATGATTCCTATGAAATATAATTATGCATTCTTTAAATTTATTCAATAATATAATAATACTTAATAAGTATTAATAGGTAATGGTTAGTCAATGACGTGCTACAGACTACTATAGTTTATATAATAATGAATGAGTCGTATTATTTCTTTATCATTTATTACTTTAAATTTATTACTCGATATCATAACCACTAAACGAACATACAGCAGCCTCGGCCCAGCGCGGGCGCACGTAATCACAAAAAAACATCGTCAACACATAAAATAATAATCAATAATAATAATCATACAGATAAAAATCATTCATAAAAACATTACAATAAAAATCTAAACATTAAAACACACTTAAAACAAACATTATATTAATATTATCATAATCATAGTGTGTACGTATGTATAATATCATTTAAGCGAATAATCGTATAGTCAAAAATAATGTGAGCATGGCGCGCGGGGGAGCGGGGCGGGGCGGCCGACGGCGCTCGGCCCGACTCATTACCTAACAACACATTAGCTACGGCGCTCGGCTCGGCTCGGCTCGGCTCGGCTCTGCTCGGCTCCGCTCGGCTCAGTTCGGCGCGGCGTGCTCGCGCGCTCGGCCGGCGCCACATACACTACATTACACTAGACTCTGAACAGACAACAGGCCGCGCATCCCGCTCCCCGTGCCGCCCGTCCCTCGCCTATCATATTATTATTATAATATCTTAATACTTTACGCTATTACGTTATGTAAGCTTTATAAATTTTTCGATTTCTCATTACGCTATCAATAATAATTATACAACTTTTTTTAAATTTTATGTTTTTTTTCGAAATTCTATCGTAACGTACTTCGACTCTCTCTGCGGCGAAGAGCGCGGCGTGCGCTCGACGACCTAATAAAAAACGTTCATAATAAGAAAATATATCGTGAACAACTCTGCCGACTTAAGATAGGTACGGCGCGGCGGACGGGCCGTGCCGGCGAGGCGCCGACTTTTGGCACCAGGATTTCGATTACGCGATTTTTACTTCTTTTAATATTTTTTTATAACGATTCGAGTAAAAAAGATCCCTACTACGAGAACGTACGACTCGCGGTTGCGGCGGCCGCCGGCGGCGGAGAGCAACCTCCTTACGAGATGATGCGGATGGCCTGGTGCGCCGGCGCCGAGCAGGCGGGGCAGGGCGCGCCCGTGCCCGCCAGCCGCTGCGCGCACTCCAGGCAGAACAGGTTGTGGCCGCACGGCACCAGCGCCGCCGCCACGCCGCGCTCGGCGCACACGGCGCAGGCCCGCGCCGGTGAGGCTGCTGGCGACGGCCTAGTCGGGCCCCACGCCCACACGCCCGCCGTGCCACCGCCCGGCGACTCGAACGATGGCGATTCACCCAGCCCCTCGTCACGTTCTGTGGATGACCAGATGCCCAGCAGGTCGCCCAGCCGCGCTGACGAGCCTCCCGAAGAGCACGAGCCAGCCGAAGAGAAGGCGGCCTCCTGCTCCGGCCGCAGCAGCGACGCCAGCCCGGCGCGGTACAGCGTGGCCAGCGGCTCGCTGTCTGTAGTGGCGGGCACGCCGGCGCCGGCTGCTCCGGCGGCTCCTGTGCGCAGCGCGATGTGCGCCTCGATCTCCTTGCGCGCCGCCTCCACGCTCTCGGGCAGGCCCGTCACCTCAAACACGGGCTCGCGCTCGCGCGACGGTGTCACGATGTACGTGTGCGTCGTGTGCTGGATACGCTTGATGGTGGCGCCCTTGGGGCCCACGACGAGCCCCACGACGCGGTAGGGCACGCGCACCTGCGCCGTGACGTGTCCGGGCGCGCCGGCGGGCGGCGGCGGGGCCGCGCCACACTTGCGCGACGCGCGGATCTGAGAGAAGTGCTCGGCCGCCGAGAGGATCTCGCGCTTGGCGCGCGCGACGTCCTCCTTGCGGCCGGTGACCACGAACACCGGCTCCTCGCCGCGGACCGGCGTCTTGATGTATGTGTTGGTTTTTGCGCGAAGCGCTTTGATCTTGCAACCTGCAACAAAACATTATAATTTTATAAAACTACGTTCATACAGGAATGTAATATTCACGAATTGAGTTAGCGCGCGCACAACGTGAACCCGTTAAAATTCAAGGTTGTTTCCATAAACGACATTCAAAGCGGTCGTGGCATTGTATAGTACTGAAAGCTGTTTACACGATGTACATTTTGTGTGTGACGAAGTGGCTGCGGACATGTTTTCGGCGTCGATATAGCCTGCGAGTCAGGGCCCCGACTCCTACTGCCAGACGATAGTAAAGCGAATACGTAATTCGTCACTCCGCGTCCGACCGGCACGCGGTATGGACGTGCTTTTTGCGCTCTACTAAAATAAAGAAGTCGCTAATTATGAATACAGATAGGTTCACATTTTGTACGAGTTTATGACACAAAACCTGCATACTGCATCCCGGTATCCCAATTACTAATTAATATATTTAATTTGATATGATTAATAATGAGTGTGCGGCACGTGTAGCGTAGTATTAAGTGTTGTCCCGCATCAGCACGTGTTGTAGGCCGCGCCGTGTCCCGCTCGCACATCTTACCCCAATGCGGCAAAAACATGGCAATGTTGCGCACAGCCTCCGCGACTTCGTTAAGACATGATCCGACTAACACTCGAAAATGCGACGTAGTGCGAGCGAACCGTCGCTATACGGAAAATATTTTCGATTGAATGAGAATTTGGATCCTATTGCTTTCAAAACAGAACGAACAATAACAAAGAAGCAATATATGTGGTGTTCTTAATGAAATAATCATTAACATTAGTTGTAAATAAGAGCAGACAATCAGTGTACGCGTACAGAGTGATGTAACGAATTCATCAAACATAATGGCTGGCTTCAAATTCAGTTCGCGTGAAACCAGGTATAATCCCCGGCGGTTACAAATGGGAAAGGCCTATATGTAATGGAGGGTAGTTTTATGAATCACAGGTTGTCGACCCGGCCGGTAACCTCGTCGATGTAAGCCAAACGAATCTGAGCTTTACGACCTATGGAATAAGGATAATTGATTTATTTATAAATATGAATACTGTTGTCTGTCGTCGAGGTATTTAAAGCTTTAGGTGGATTGTGTAAAGTTCGTTATTCTTTGTGCCTCGATAATGATATTGGAAATATCGGTAAGGTGGAAAAGGATCGTTTTTCGATTATGATTCAGATTGGTCTGGTTGTGTTCTGTTTGATTAATACGCGGACGGTCGGCGTGTTATTAATTTGCCGGCGATTTATCTTTACTCGTCATTTATTACCATGATTGATTTAACACGCTTTTTTAGCGCCTTGTAATGTGTTAAAATTATAATTGGTGAGCAATTTACTTCCATTTAAATATTTGCTCGAATATTTTAATTGTTGTCAATTATATTATCTGTTTGTTTCCCACACTGCGGAGGCTTTTATCTACCGAAGTGGAATAGAAACTTGTTTTATTACTAGTTTGGAGTAGCTACGAGTGATGCTACTCCTCGCGTAGCAGTTTTCTACTTACGTAGGCTACGAATAAAAAATGGATCGTACCTCGCATTGTTATTGCCATATTCCAAGTATACGAAACCTTTTGCATACTATTTCTTCTCTTTTCCATTTTTCTAACAATCTTTACAATTGAAAAAGTAAGTTGCTTTTCGAAAAAAAGATTGTGACTATATCTTGACTAGCCTTAGATATATTTCGAACGAATTCTAGCACATGTTCATTAGCAATCGCAAGAAAAATACAGGTATAATACCAAACAGTACAGTAACATAAATGCAAAGTTTTCTTGAGCCGATGTGTATTAAATTCCGAGGTTTAAGTAGTGTGAGCCGTGAGCATGAGCTGAGAGGCTGGCGCGCCGCCAACGCCGCTATCTGGACAAATTAACATGCGCCACGGTAACTAACACACCACCACTAACCGTCTACTTAACGTTGTTTTAATATGCATGTAGTTATTCTATACTACTACTTACATACGATGGTAAACTTTATTTAGGTTTTAAACGGTGGAAAAAAGTTATGATAAGAAAGCTTTAAATTAATTTCTTCCTAAGTCTATGATCTGCCCCTCCGTCCCCAATCGCACCTAAACTTTAAAGTTACATTTAAAGTAGACACTTTTAACAGAGACAAAAATAAGTGATAATTTTAATGGTAATATTATAGTTCCTTTTCAACAAAAATACTAGCCAACTCGCTTATTCATCCTTCTATCACAAAACAGTGCGCTATTAAAAAACAAAGTTTAATTAAAATCGATATCACAGTTCGCTCTACTTTTCAATGACGTCACGCGACTAAGGTTGAATGAGAGCAGAAACAAGTAGCGAGGAGTGCGACCTGCATGCAGGCGGGGGGGGGGGGAGGCATTACTTTAATATTAATTATTTAAGTATTTGATACTTGCTTTTAAAAGGGTTTCGTCAATGTAGAGCCAATTGGGCTATAAGGTTTTAGAAGAGCCTGCTAGAAGCAATGCAAAGTAAATGCTGTCTCATTTACTTTGCAGACAAATCTAAGTAGTATGTCTATAAAAGCTTTTTTGAAAGAATGATGCAAAGGAAAAAGTAGACGCCCAGTTTTGGGCTATATGTAAGGCTGAAGGTAAAAATTTTGAATTTTATACTGGGTACAGCAAATTTAACTTTGGATGTGGAAAATATCTGCAGTCTAAAAAAATCTATAGCACTAACAGTAGAACGAGCCATTATAGCTATTTTACTACGGTATGGCTTTATTCGAGTCAATTAATGCCGTAGTCTTTAATTAATTCATAACACGTGAATAGAAACCCATTATGAATGAATATTATTACCGTCGAGTTCGTGAAAACTGTCATTGATAAACAACTCCGCAATTACTACAGACATACGCAAACTTTGACTTGACCTACATTCGCCCATCGATCTCTACCTTCCAACTCAAACACTATACAGTATAAAAAGGTTTGAAAAATAACCGTAAAGGTTCCCAAACCAACATAAAAGTATTTTCTTTACCCACAACGACGTCGCGAAGCTACTTCCGTACGCCCCATACATACCATTCATAAAGGTGCTACGTGTCTACGAGAATGCTACGCGGGCACTGCACTCTACGCGGCTACGGCGTAGCGAACCGGGTCACCGGCCCGCCCCGCGCCCCGCGTCCCTCGCCTCGTAGCCTTTTCATGAGTAATATAATGCGTATTTGACGTGAATTTTTACGTTATTTTATATTAAGGCTCTAAATATCGAACATTAGCTATGAAAATATTATTACTGTTGTTTTTATTACCGTTTTATTTGTGTGAGGTTGTATTTCTTTAACGTAAATTAAAAGTACTATATGTAACTGTAATTTAGAGGATAAAATATGTCTGTAAGTAAAATAAAGAATAAATCTACACTAAATCGCGTTCTTGAAAACTAAATTCATGAATCACGTTTCCTATATCCGTTATACTGAGTATAATTGAAAAGAGCAAAGAACATAATGGCAGCCGCGAAGGCTTGAATAGCGACAAAAGATTCGAAGGCTCTTTCAGGGCGACGACCTCAGATTTATCAAAATAAAGGTATTTTCAGGCAAGTTTGTACGTCGCGGGATAAATGCTCGCTCGGAACAAAGATTTAACTGAAATTGATTTTAACATTGGACAAGAGAAGGATCTTTAATTGCAATTTATAAACACGTTTCTTCTAGATACTGAAATTGTATGGAAACCTCATTATTTAAAATCTGGTTTGATAACAATGAAAAATGTTGATAACGCTGTATTCGCCTAAATACATTTAATATCAATATTAAATAAAAATATCTAATAAAACAAAACATATTAACAATACGTTACGCTACATAAAAAACACGGAAAACTGTAATTCTTATAAAAATACCGCTACGGAACTGGTGACCGCTACGAGATCGCTACGCCGCTACGACGAACCAAGTTACTCGTGCATGACGAGGTTGTTTTATTTGGCAAAGTTTTTTATTCGAGACTTTCTGACTTTAGTTATTATTTTACGTTAAACGTTTCTATAAGGAATTTATTTTTAACGTGAAGTAGTTTTTCTGTAATCCACACCTTTAACTAAAGATTTTCAATACTAAGCGCTGAATTGCACGTCTAGTTAAAAATCAGATAAATCAAAAAGATTTAAAGGTATATGAATGGTAAATAATTCAATATAAACACTTTTCCTTTCATAATTTTCCAAAAGAATCTTTGCCTTCGGGAGTAACTTCCGGATCCCATATCGATTCCACCCCAAATATCTTTGACATAACTTATTTGTTTGTGTATCAGCCTTAAGGCTTCTCGTTCTATAGGTATAATGGACCGAAAGACTAACAGCTATATTAATCCGAATGTGACGTCATACTTAACAAATACAGAAGAGCCTTGCGGTTTTACTCACACTTTTACAAGACGATGCCTTTCAAACTAGATTATAAACTATGTGCGTATCGCCCAAATCTGTTGACTGGTTTTTGAGAGAAAAAAGTACTACTACAGACTTTCATACAAGTTTTCGCTTTTACTTTTTAGGCTTATAAACATAGTTCAAGCTTTCTTTATCACATTAAGAGCCTGCACTTCACACGTCATCAGATTGCAATAAATTATAATTTAAATCGTCGCGAAGAATGCCTTAAGGAACACCACTTCTAAGTCTATTATTTCCTCTTTATTACCCGACTGCCAAAGAAGGAGGGTAATGTTTTTCGAGTGTATGTAATTTATAAGCGTAAACTGAACACCTCCAAGCCAATATGAATTGTAAGTCCATTATAATAGGACGCATAATTATGTGATAACTAACTGTGTATATAATGATGTGATATGGGGTATTTGCAGAAGTTAATTACAATATTGATGGCGTGTAAATAATCCAGTCTTGATACCGCGTTTACAAATCTACATTGGATGTTTTGTCAATAAATTTAATTGATTAGTGTGTTGGTATACCGTACATTTATGGGGCCCTGGTACCTTATATCAGTTTGAATAACTGTATTAGTAAAATTACTAGCTTACTGGTTCGGCAAGCTTTAGCTTGCTATATAAATATAATCAAAATTACAAAATATATGAAGCTGTCCTATCTTTAAAATTGAATAAATTTGATTAACATCGGTTAAGTAGTTTAGGAGACCAGCGCGGAAAAAACAACGTGTGGCTTATTTTTATATATTAAGATATTCATTAAATAAAATAAATGTTTACATAGTCATTTTTACATTTGAAATATAATTTCTTACGTTTGCCTATGCAGGTATATAACTTGCTTAAATAGCATAATACAAGGAAAGAATCCCCTAATTCGTTGGAACAGGCTTTCCTTATGATGCAGGCAAATGATAATTTCCAGCCGTAATCAAGACACTGTGAGCTTTCTTCCCTCCCTCGGGGGATGAAATCGTCTTATAAAGACTCAAGTGTTATGTTCGTGAGCTACCCGAAGTGTACCTACCAGATTATCACAATAAGATAGGGTTTGCAATAAGCAAGAATAATATAACTTTAATGTATTAAATCTAAGAAAATAACTGTTAGCAGAACGATTTCAATTTCTGTACAAGTTTAGCTAAATAAGTTTACTATATTATTTAAAAATATCTACTACCAAATCTACCTATAGTTCAAAATACTAAACCCCTTATTTTCCAGGTCGCAGCTAGCATTGAACAGACAGTAACATGTGCAGTAATTTGTAAGTCTAAACGAAAACATGTAGGTCAATGTAGGTACAACGAGACATAAATACATAAGTGAGGGAAGCAACGAAAAGCGTAGTCACACTGAATAATGAAGAAGACAAAGCCTGTCTTCTGTCTCACTCGCACGACGCTGCATCTCACTCTAGCTGCTCTTTGCTATTTTGTGCAGATCTATTGGTATGGATTCTTGATGACTTTGCAATGCGATATAAATATTTAATTTTAATGTTATTTAGGCTGTTCTATTTAAGTTTAGGTTACAGCTGGTACCTACCATATAGATTACGGAATGAATGTTGCAAAAATGGTTGTTTAGGTATTATTCGTTGCTTGTACAAACAATTCTGAGAATTGTGCTTGGTAAAGAGCAGCATGGTCACAAATAGCTTACTAATTAAAGAAAAACAATTAATTATATGCGAATGAAGCAAATCTCTTAAACACGTTTCTACAACAAGCTTCCCATTCATGTTCGTAAGCTACCGACTAAGAAATTTAAAACTTTTATTAAATTAAAACTATCCGGAAAAGGATATTACAAAATATCAGATTATTTAAATGATAAAAATGCTTGGGATTGAACTGCTCGCTTATACAGCTATCATTATTTGTGTACATAATTATTGACATGTTTTGTGCTTTTGCATGAATTTATTTTTGTTAATATTAATTATTATTTGTGTTTAACCGCAAATGTGTCAAAATATCAAAAGTAAGGTTCAGTTTGTTCCACCATTTTCCACAAGATGTCACTGTGCTTTGAGACCGCTTTTCTGAATGGCGGTGTTAAAATTTTCCGTGTATACTATAAGAGAGTCGAGGATTTTATATTTTTTGGTATCATTTTATGTAATATTCGGATTAAAGTATTTTGGTAACCACGACCAGGTGCTTTAATCAAATCAACCCCCAGCTTAACCCTCCGATACGAGGGTTAACATGGTCCTTCGAGCCGGATAGAAGCGTTGTAAATATCACGCTTCTCGGATTTTTGGGTATCAGCGGCACAGAAACCAGTGGTGGGTCGCCACTGAAGTGCTACCAGTGACGCCAACAGAAGGCGCCACCGCAGTTCAAGCAAGTTCTGCGGGCACCG
This sequence comes from Trichoplusia ni, assembly GCF_003590095.1. Classification (NCBI taxonomy): domain Eukaryota; kingdom Metazoa; phylum Arthropoda; class Insecta; order Lepidoptera; family Noctuidae; genus Trichoplusia; species Trichoplusia ni. The sequence continues at coordinate 7,233,649 of NC_039496.1, forward strand.
GAGCTGAAGATTGGCGGAAGTGGCATCCCAGCAGCTGCGCACCAAACCGAGAGCGGAGCGCCCCCTGATGGGCGTTGGGTACAACTACTACACATCGGCAGCAAGCAAGCTGCAAGCGACGTCGTAAGGAAGTGAGTGATAGTGCAAGAATAACGTAAGTACTTTGAGACTATTTCGTGTGAAGCAAAAGTGAACTTTATTGCCTAGAAGATTATAACTTAGAAAAATTCTTGGACTTAGAATAATTGTAATGTGTGCATGTTAGACTTAGTTAGATTTAAGCCAAATTCCGTTCAGACGGGGAACCTATGCCCGATTTTCTATAGATTCATAAGGTTCAAACACTTAGAAAATTTTTGATATTTATATGGACTTGTAAAATTTCTTAAAAAAAAATAGTTGGTATTTACATTGTATTGTAACCTTTTTTGGAAAGCGTTGGCAATTAAAAAAAAATCAAAATGTCTTTGCAATCACATGTCAAAGTGCAAGATGACATTTACGTCCGATTGTCAAGAGCTAAAATTAATTTTAAGAAATCGCCAAAGGATAGGATTACTTTACAATATTTAGAAACCAGATTAGAGAGTATTGAGGAATTATGGGCACAATTCACTTTAACACATACACAAATTGTCAAGGATTTTGATCATAAGGAGTTATCATCTTCACCTTACACTGTCAATGAAGTCTATTTTAACACGGAAGATTTGTATTTAGATTTAAGATGCGAGTTAAAGATCGCATTAAGTAAAATAAAAAATAGCAATGTTTCGTCAGCTATCGGGTCTTCAAATAATAATTCTTCGAGTAAAAGTATGACTATTAAGTTACCTAGAATAACAATTCCAACTTTTTCCGGAAAATATACTGAATGGCCCACATTCCGCGATTTATTTGTGTCAGCAATCCATAAAAATAGCACTATTGATAATGTACAAAAATTGCATTACTTAAAGAGTTATTTGACTGGGGAAGCCGAGCAACTCCTTCGTCATATACCAATTTCGGAATCTAATTATGAAAGATGCTGGGCTCAGTTGGAGACTAGATATAACAATAGAAAATATTTATCACATTGTATTTTAGTAAGATTGCTTAGTCAAAAAAATATTATACAAGAATCAGCTAGTGCTTTAAAAGAATTAATGGATACAACATCAGATTGTTTAAATGCGTTAGTGAATTTGGGTATTGATGTTACTTCCTGGGATATTATCATAATACACATAATAACATTAAAACTAGATCCTGACAGCAGAAAGGATTGGGAACTAAAAGTGACAAGCAATATAGATTCAGACGAGCTGCCTACATTTGGACAGCTCAAAGAATTTCTAACTGGCCGTTATAGGGCTCTTGAGTTTTTAGGTAATAAGTCAAGTAAAAACATTGTTACTAAGGAAAGGGTATTTCACACAGCGGCCAATACAGCCAATGCATGTCCGGTTTGCAACAGCACTGAGCATAAAATAAGAAATTGTAAGCAATTTGTTAATAAGGATGTGGATAGTCGGCGTACGTTTGTTCAGGATCACAATTTATGTTTTAATTGTTTGGGATACAACCACTCTGCTAGATGGTGTAAATGTACAGCCTCGTGTCAAATCTGTAAGCGAAGACATCACTCTTTGTTGCACCTTAAAGGTGAGTGGGAGTCTGCTGGCGATAAGGGAGATTCATCAACGCAAGCACATTCTGCCACAGTCGAAGAGGAATCTCAAAATGATGTCGTAGCTTGTTTCTCAAAAGGTGGCGTGTGTAGTCAAGTTCTGCTAGCCACTGCGTTAGTGAGAGTTGTTTGCAAAAACGGAAATATGTCTACTATCAGAGCGCTGTTGGATCAAGGCTCACAAGCGTCTTTCGTTACGGAGCGTACTGTGCAGAGTTTAGGGTTACATAAACAAGCAGTTGAGGGTTCTATTACTGGCATAGGTGGTCATAACAAATTAACTTTAAATTCGGTTGTTGAGATCAAAATTCAATCTAGGATTAATTCATCATTTGAACTTGTAGTCAAAGCATATGTTCTCAAATCTATAACGTCTTTGCTACCGGGTGGAGAAATATCAATGACTTACCATTCTTTTTAAAAGGCATGTGCGACGTTGTGCTCTTTGCAGATGATACTTCCTTAATATTTAAAGTTAACAGAAACAGAAATGACTTTAATGAAGTAAATAGTGCTCTTACTCGGGTCACACATTGGTTTTCAGTTAATAATTTAGTTTTGAATGCCAAAAAAACCAAATGTATTAAATTCGCGATGCCTAATGTTAAGAATCTTGGGCCAAATATTGTTATAAATAATGAAGTGCTAGAGACTGTAGAATCAACGGTTTTTCTCGGTGTTACAGTTGATGCAAAATTAAAATGGATGGCGCATATTGCATACCTAGCGAATAAACTCAGCTCTGCGGCTTATGCGGTTAGAAAAGTTAGGCAGATTACTGACGTGGACACAGCTCGTCTTGTTTATTTTAGCTATTTCCACAGCGTTATGTCCTATGGCATACTTTTGTGGGGTAAGGCAGCAGATATCGAATCGATATTCGTCTTACAAAAGCGAGCTGTCAGATCCATTTACCAACTAGGCTCTAGAGTTTCTCTTAGGGAGCGGTTTAAAGAGATAGGCATTTTAACGGTAGCATCCCAATTTATTTTAGATAATATACTATTGATACGAAAAAACCTTCACTTATACACCAAAAATAGTGATATACATAGTATAAATACACGGAATAAACATAAGTTAATTGGTACATCGCACCGGTTACACAGGGTACACAATTCATTTGTGGGACTTAGTGTTCGCCTCTACAATAAACTGCCTCTCACTTTATTGGAATTACCTTTTAACTCATTTAAAACAACGGTTAAAGATAAGCTGTGCAAGAAGGCTTATTATACAATCAATGATTATTTAAATGATAAAAATAGTTGGTCGCCGTGATTTGCACAGGACGGTTTAGTGTGGATTAATGTTTGACGCGTATTTGTGTAATTTGATAGACATACTCTATGTATGTGTGTAACATTGTGTTACCTATTTAGTTTTATTTTTGGTATAATTATACGCATACACGTATATATTATTTTTTATAAATTTTGACATGTATAATTTATTAATTATAAAATTGAATGACGTAGCAATTTATGCCGCCTCCGTGTTCGGGGCTGTGCCGGGTAAATCAACGTTTGGGGTATTTCTTTCTTTAAGTTTTATTTTATTAGCCGGCAGCAGATACGTCATGCTCCCTTAGTCGTCACTGCCTGCGGTGGCGTCTTGGGTCGGGTCACCTCCTTCCCTCAAATATGGCGAGGGAGGTGATGGCTGACCCTTGCGTCATACTCGTGAACGGGTGCTGCTTGCGGTGGCTGGTCGGTCTGCTGACCTTGGCCTTTGTACTTACAGTTTAATTTCGTATAGGCTTAGATACAGCGACCTCAAATTTTTGTTTGTTTGGCACGGCACCTACACACTTATTTGTTATTGTTTTGTATAATAATAATATCTAATAATTTTGTAATTGGAAAGACAGCGTGCTGCTGGGGAGTTTGTTGCGCCGTTTCTTCTCTCACAGCAAAAGCACTTAGGAAGCGGTGAAGGGTGGGCGAAACTGGGTGCTGTCCAATGTAAATGATGCTGACCTTCAAAAAGTGCTACTTAGTAGCCTAATTTGAATAAATGAATTTTGATTTTGATTTGATTTGATCATATTTAGATTGGACTCAAGTTAGTGATATGGAACTAGCGGATCCTAGATATAACAAACCAGATAAAGTCGATATGTTGCTAGGAGCAGAAATTTATAGTCAGGTTTTGCAGAATGGGTTTAAAAGGGCACCTGACGGCAACACAATAGCTCAGGCTACGTCGTTAGGATGGATTTTATCGGGTACAGTAGCCTCTGCTTCTCAACAAACATCAAATATTACCGTGATGCACGCGCAACTCGGGAATGACGAAATCCTGAAAAAGTTCTGGGAAATAGACAAGGAACCAAATCGCATCAGGAAACAGAGACTCACCGAAGAAGAGGCTAGATGTGAAGAAACATGTATGGCTACATCTGCTAACAAGGAAAAATGCGCAGACGTTATGGAGGAGAGTTTGCAACTGGGACACATGAGGGAACTATCTAAATCAGAAGAGCAAAATGAGCATGCTGTGTACTTACCTCACCACGCGGTTGTACGTAATGACAAAGACACAATCAAGGTTCGGGGCGTTTTTGATGCTTCCTGCAAGGGAAAGAATGGAGTAGCTCTCAACGACGACCTAATGATTGGACCTAGGGTTCAACCAGATTTGCGAAATTGGTTGATTGGTTGGAGATCGCACCCGTTTTTGGCAGTGCGATCGATGCTGCAAGTGGCGTACGATGATGGAGTCAAATATCCACTCGCAGCTGAAAGAATTCTTAAAGATGATTATGTGAATGATCTAATGACTGGTTGTGACACTACAAAAGAAGGCATGCAAATCTATAATCAATTGAACGAGTTAATAGCAAAGGCAGGATTCACTGTACAAAAAGGGTTAAGCAGCAGCAGTGAAGTACTGGAGAAAATGATCGGGAAAAAATACTCGTTCAAGGGGCAAGATGAAGCGGAAAAGGTAATCAACATAAAACAAGATGAAATATTTAAAAATTTGATACTTACCTGGAACCGAACCTGTGTCACCTTCCAATATTCTGTTCAGCTACCTGCGCTGCAAGAAACTGTAAAGAAGAAAAAATTGGGGGTTTCTGGAATTGGATGGGATGAGGAAGTTTCACATAAAAAAAATGGTTTACTTACCGACATCAGCTAAATTTTATTACGAAGTTTAAAGTTCCTCTATGGTTACACTTGAAGCACAGTGAAAAGCAGATTTAGCATCCGGGGTTAGACAATCTTACACGAGTAGTTACAATTCGCAGTAAGGGTTCTATGCTCAAAAGGCCAACATCCAAGCTGTGTGTCCTGCCTATTCCCTGAGGTTATTTTAAATTAGGATAGGTTAAGCATAGTTGTTAGAATTGTATCATTGGTTTGTAGAATTTATTATTGTAAGGTTGTTTTGTGTTTAGTATTGTAAGGAATTTTTGGAATAACTTTGGAAGGACATTATGTTTCACAAAATGTCCTTGGTGGGCGGAATGTTTAACCGCAAATGTGTCAAAATATCAAAAGTAAGGTTCAGTTTGTTCCACCATTTTCCACAAGATGTCACTGTGCTTTGAGACCGCTTTTCTGAATGGCGGTGTTAAAATTTTCCGTGTATACTATAAGAGAGTCGAGGATTTTTATATTTTTTGGTATCATTTTATGTAATATTCGGATTAAAGTATTTTGGTAACCACGACCAGGTGCTTTAATCAAATCAACCCCCAGCTTAACCCTCCGATACCGAGGGTTAAACAATTTGATTTAATAACATGCAACTCATTTGCGTTATATATTTTTTAAATCTTTTTTTATACTTTTTTTTTGTAAGTATAAACCTTATGCAGGTATATAATCAATTTATTGAAATACTCTGCATTAGTTTATACACTTGAATTTGAAAATTGTCTGGACTTTAAAAGAGACTGCGACCCCTTAGTTTTAAAGTGATATAATATCCTATTTGCAGAATAAATAATTTCATTTCAATAATTATCTTAAATTCTTTAATAATTATTAAAGTGGTGGAAATCAAGAGCCCTATGTAGAATACATCCCAACATGTCAGATCGAATGTGACTGTCTGGAGCACAGTAATTAGTTTTTGAGTTTCATCTATTAAAAACGTGCGTCATATTATGTCAGCTCTAAAATAAAGTATAAGGGTTGCACATTACATTATTAATTGTGATTCAGTATGGATAAAGTTGTGCGGATATGATGAAAAAGAACAATCTTAAAACTTCAAAATGAATAATTTTAACGCTTTTAGCTGTGTTAGGAAAGCCACATATTTTTACGGTATTTTTTTTTCAAACGAACTACCTAAATTACTGCAACGGACGCGGCATTATGAAAAAAAGGTAAAAAAATATCCGCGACCAGGAAAACATAAATGTGTGGGTGTTTACTATCAACGTGTGTTACACTCGCTTGTTGGGCGTACCGCGTACGTACTATATTTCCGATGAAATCAACGTAGCCGGGTGGGACCTGGGTGGCGTGAGGTGGTGCACCTTTAATGCATTTATGTATGCCTAGTACCTGTATATAAATGAAATAGAAGGTTCGGGAAACATCACGATAATCGGATGAACGGTTCTCGGTAGAGTGGGTACTATTATATTTTACTAGTATAAAAATTTACAACCACTTGCCCTGTAAAATAAGATCACTTAAGCTAAAGAGTTTTAAGAATGTACTTAAAAGATTTCTAATTGAACATTGTTTCTATGATTTAAAAGAATACTTTGAAGCTAACTTATGAAAACTGGGATGCTGAAATATTAATGTAAGAACATCTTTTTTTGGTACTGCCTATTATTTTAATGTTGTTTTATATCTATAATTCATAAGCTAACATTTTATGTAAGCTAAGTACCCTATTGCATGCCTATGTAGGTAAATTGTGCAGAGCTGTAAACTTATATTAAGACCTTTTAATGTAACCACAATTAATGCAATAAAGATTTATTATTATTATATTATTATTATTATTATTAATCCTCTCATTGTACGTAAAATACGAACGTATATTACATTTAGCTAGGCTTTCCATTGACGGAAAACTAATATGTAAAATTTTATGAATTTATCGTATTCTGTAAAACTATAAGTACTTGTTTTTTTAAATAAATTTCTATGAGGAATATTTTCAAGAAGGTCACGTCATTACATTTTCTTGTTAGGAAAATGTGGAAAAAACAGGGCAGGAATAAATCATAACTTATATTTTCTAACCTCGCGAACGAAGTCGCGGGCAACAGCTAGTAAATGATAAATGCAAGAATGTTTGTTTGTTATAGCCGATTGTTATAAAATAAAGTAGAAAACAACTTACACACTAGGTTAGAATAATTATAATTATTAAATGCCATTGACACGTAATTCTGGATTATGGAAATTTCTGTCTAATTAGGTGTTCTAAGTATATCTTTACTAGGATAACATAATAATATAAAGGTGTTATTTGTTTATACTTTTTATATGTAATTGGAAACGGAGACTATTTTTTTTCTAATGTGTTTGTTAAGGTAACACGTCATTACATTTTCTTATTTTTTAATAAAGCTTTCTGATTCTGATTAAACCTCTATCAAATTATTAAAACACAGAAATAGAAGAGTTGATAAGAAAAAAAAAATAATGAATTCATTTATATTAATTAAAACATAAAATTATTCATTCGCGACGAAAATCTATCATCACGCTGATTGTTGCAGTGTGACGTCACAGTCTGGGTTGGTTCAAACGCTGCACTATTACGGCACCAGACCGAAACAGATCGAAACTGCACGCCAGACTGCCAGACATAGCTATACCTGCACCTATCACCTACAGTGCGGCCACAGAGTTTTTAATAACCAACCCGCACCGGCCCAACCAAAGGGGGATTACGCGTTGTGGGGTTTCAATAATTATTTCGATGGACCAATACGCTTAATGAAATGTTACTGCGTAATTTGGAGATTGACGAGGGTGGAGATTTGTTTACGTTTATTTTAATTTTGTTGCTTTAGTTAGTGTAATGCGGATACAATATATTCCTCTAAGTGGTTGGCAAAGGCGAGCTCAGCGAAGTAAGCTTAAGGTAGCTTAGAGGTTGCCCCGTGTATGAGACAGGTTTTTGCAGGGAATAGTAAAGAACACGTGCTGCTGCTAAAATATCTGGGTAGAATTAGATAAAGGCGGAAAATTTATTTTTGCGAATTCTGAAACAAGTTCTAAAATCTAAATTGCATTACGGCTGCAAATTGTTTCATACGTTGATACATCTTTAGCCTTATGGTGGTTTAAGGAAAAATATTATTTTTAATGAAAACCTTTTTCTTTATTTACTAATAACATCGCAAAGCAACTTCTTGAACACCGTCAAAATGTACTTAAATATTTTTTCTTTGGTTCTCTCAACGTCCTAATTACAAATAAAATATTTTATAAAACCTCGTTGAGTTACCAGGGTTGCATAAACGCAAGGATCCTACAAACACACGCCCCCACATAAAGGGTTGGTGTCGCGTCCATTTTAATTTGTAAGAAGTGTACTTCTCTCTGGCTGTACGTACAGTCTAGGTTCCCGGAGATGTTAATTACTGCGAATCGTTGCGCCAACAAAAGCGTGAAATAAAACATACTGGTGAGGAGAGACCTCTTTATTTAAATAAGTGTGCCACCAAAGCAATTTCCTAGGGAAGCTGTAGTATACTGCTTTAAGTTAACTGCGCTTGTGGCTGCTCGCGTTCATATGTTGGACTGATAATATAATATTCATTAGAATCTTTGTGATTATTATTTGTGATTAGTACTCAGTTCTTGTAAAATTAGAAATAACATAAGTATTTGATGCAAAAAGTAAATGTTTTAATTAATGATAATGCGGTGTAATTTGCAAATTATAAGCGACCGAGATCGTGACTCGAAATAAATACCCCCAGATTGAAAATATGCGATACAGCGTGGTAAGTACACGCTCTTTGAACGTAGTGTAACCAGTGGTACAGAATGTATTCACTTCTACCAATAAAGTAAATCAACATAGTCGGTCTTGCTCTCGTTTCCGCAGTCGCATCAACTTGAATTTTTCATGAACCTAAAGGAAACTACTTAGCCTAATTGATGAAACTTAACGCTTGCCTCGGTATATTTTTAATATGCTTAAGCACATTTCTAGGCTCAACAAAGGCTTTAATGCATCTAGGGACTTCGTATTCTCTTTAGTCTAATGTATACGTAAAAAGGTATATTTTATTTTATCCTATCCAATGTTTTACAATTATTTTTATTTAATAAACATAGAAAACTATTTTGATTTATTATAAGAGGAATTTAAAAAAATAAAATTATTATTTCTTTGAAAATGTTCTTCTTTATTTTTTATCTACTGGCACGATAAAAATAAAAAGTACTTGCATCCATTGAAAGGACTAAACATTGAACTACGACTACTTACAAAGTCCTTGCTCTCGCATTGCATTTCTATGAAACTCAGATTTTCTCTTTTTTCTTAGAAATATATAAAGCGGTATTTACTCTTTTGAAATAAATCCAGTCTTTATGTAATTTCCTCAGAACGAGATTTAATAGCAATACTTATACTTATCTTTGATGTAAGGACACTCAAATGAAAATTTAATTTATCTGAAGATATACAAGTAAGGTTAATTACTCGTATTTGTGAAGTCTCAATAGATAAAAATAAACGATCTTTGACGTCATAGACCATGAGGAATGTTGCTAAGGTGTAAGGTGCTGAGGGCGCTGTGGCTGAGTACTTGGGTTTGTAGAAGATTCATCTACTCAAGATTTCAGTTGAAAATGATAGTGAGTGATTGTTATTTTATATTTCAAATAAATTAAAAATATACAATTTAAAGGTAATCATTAAAGTAACCTATTGTTGAACGGATGTAATGGTCTAAGAGCCCGTGAACCCCAGACCTTCGTTATTTTATAAAAGCTGAAAGTTTGTCAGCGCATTCTCCCAACACAGGTAAGAACGATGGACCATTATGAAGTTTGGGTTATAGTGGCTTAGGCAGGTAAACGGTACTAAAGGTGTGTAAAATACCGATCTAAATTCGTCAAATAATAAAGTGCGATTTTTTGATATTATCTTCAGAATATTATTAAAAATCACGTTATTCATTGCCAGACACTTAACATCGTGGCAACCCCTTGCCAGACACCCTTAATGTTCATGAAATTATAGTTTAACTTACGTTATAGTATAAAAGCTGATTTTTATAAATAATACTTGGGTAATAAGTAGATGATGTTTTCTCATTAGCCAGACATTTTTTATAGTTCCAACCCCTTGCCAGACAAGCATGTAGGGTAGCTGTAGGAGCGAGCGCGAGGCAGTATGTATATGAGTGAGTGCGAGTGAGATGCGTTTGTATTGTTTAGTATTTAATACATGCTTACATCAACTAAAACAATAATATGTGCTATCTTCAATTATTATTAATTAAATATTCGTTATAAATGATAAGAACAATATTAATTATGAATTATGAATGACTCATGCAAATAAACTTTTTGGCGCATTTTGACTCATGTCAACACTGGTATTACTTTGAAATGAACTATTTACTTCAGTGGTTGCATTCGAATTTTCACTTAATTCTTCAAGTTCACTAATCTCCACAGCTACCTGGGAAGGTTGAGGTTCTGTTGATTGAGAAGCTGAAGGTAGGTGTGATACAGTTGACTCAGTCAAATGCGATGAACCTGGTATTGAATCGTCTGTTGATGTATTAACGTCTTTAAATGTTTCTTTTTCTTGCTCTCTTTCAACAATCTTTTGAGAATTTTTTGGTTCTGAGGTAAAATATTTTTTCATTAGCCCTGTGAATGATTTGTAACATTCCCTGTGATAGCCACCCTCTGTGTATTCACGTGGAAAAATGATGTCATTGTACTTAAGGTTATGTTTCTTTCGCAGTTTTAAAATTAATTCACATTTTTTCAATGTCTCGTCAGAAAATAATGTTATTTTGCCACTACTTTTGTTGCAAATAACGCAAATTAATGTATCACCCATGACTTATTTTTAATACAAAATCACTTTTATTTAAAAAGTCACATAAACAAATTGTAAACTTATAATCTACGTATCTTCTATCTTCTATATATATAAAAATGAAACCCGTTTCGCGTTGTCACGGCATCACGTGTGAACGGCTGAACCGATTTCGATAATTCTTTTTTTTAAATGTTTGTGGAAGTCCAAGGATGGTTCTTACGGAAAAAAATATTAAGAAAATCTCTCAGAAATATTGAAAAGTATACATTTAATTTTGCATATTTTAAAAAACGCGCGTTACGAATGTCAATATTTTTTTTCATACGAATGTCAACGTCATTCACAGCCATAGACTATATTAAAAGAGCACCGTTTGTTCGGAAACGTGGTTACTTAATTAAATTCTATTGCACTATTTTATAATTTCGCATATCCTATTTAGTAATCTGTGGTAGTATCTGTTTCCCTAACTTGACATTGGCGTCATTGGCGAATGGCTGAACAGCCAAGCCAGTTAAAAAAAAAACTGTGGTAATCTGTGGCATCACATCCATAACCGCTTTCTAAGTTTTTGATAAAGTTTGTTTTGTTATAAAGACTAAGAAGTTTTTTGTTTGTTAATAAGTGTTTGTTTAATTACGGTAAGTTGACAGCTTCATATCGATTTTTGGTAACTTTTGGTGACTACATAATATTACAATTTGGTTATACAGAAAATATATGAGAGCTTTTTATTTTCAGTTTTTAACAATGCCACCAACCAGACGTACAAAAATAGAGAGAAACAGTGAAGGGTATAGAGGCTATTAGTTGTTTTCTAGAGCGCGCGTGGTGTTAAGCTCAGTATTTACTTCAAAATGCCAAGTTGTTCAATAGCGATTTGTAAAAATATAAGTGGAATTATTGAATCCTATGGAATAAACACTATTATGAAAATATATATTTTGTTTTGTATTTAATAAAATTAGGTCCTTTTCAGATATGGCGAGACCAGGGAAATAGGGATTAATTTATATATGGAGAATATTATAGATTCCAGTTTAAATTTAATAGGTACTCATACCTAAGATAGGTCAACTATACAAAATAAAGTAGTGCATCAAAGCTACGCTAAGGCGGTACGAAGTTCGCCGGGTCAGCTAGTCATACTATAAAATATTATTTGTCACTACTTTTTTTTGCAAATAACACAAATTAATGTTTCACCTATGATTTGTTTTTATAATACAAAATCACTTTAATTTAAAAAGTCACATAAACAAATTGTAAAAATATAATCTACGTATCATGCTATATTATATTATTTTAGCTGATGTAAACATGTACTGAGTACTAAACAATACATGCGCAGTAGAAATAACAACTGCGCAGTGAGGGATCGCGGTAGACTTAACTCGCCATCTCACTCGCACTCACTCATATACATACTGCCTCGCGCTCGCTCCTACAGCTACCCTACATGCTTGTCTGGCAAGGGGTTGGAACTATAAAAAATGTCTGGCTAATGAGGAAACATCATCTACTTATTACCCAAGTATTATTTATAAAAATCAGCTTTTATACTATAACGTAAGTTAAACTATAATTTCATGAACATTAAGGGTGTCTGGCAAGGGGTTGCCACGATGTTAAGTGTCTGGCAATGAATAACGTGATTTTTAATAATATTCTGAAGATAATATCAAAAAATCGCACTTTATTATTTGACGAATTTAGATCGGTATTTTACACACCTTTAGTACCGTTTACCTGCCTAAGCCACTATAACCCAAACTTCATAATGGTCCATCGTTCTTACCTGTGTTGGGAGTATGCGCTGACAAACTTTCAGCTTTTATAAAATAACGAAGGTCTGGGGTTCACGGGCTCTTGCTCTATAATACATAAGTATGCTCATTAATTCAGAAACTTTACACAATATCAGCAAGGAAATACTAAGGCTTAATAAACAAAAGAGGATACCGCAAAATACAAAAACGCCTGCATACAAGTATATCGAACGTCGCAGCGCGTGAGTAACTAGCCTCCTGGGTTTGTTTTCTTCGGGAAGTCCGATAATTTGGCTGCTATCCCTCTACAAAAGTATACAAATGTCAAATTTAAAACAGCGATGCTTGTTCCACGCCACAATCCATTACCGGTTTTGTCTACACGAATTTCGAGTGCTTGCAACATACGCAGCAATGTACGCAAAGCTTCGAAAACCAGTCGCTTATTAAGGGTAATTGAAGCGACGGGATACGAGTAGCTGTCTCGACGCCTTCTTACATTGGCGTGCCAGACCTACCCCAAAGTAAAGCGCGTTGCCCTTCCCCTCGGCCTGCACCGGGTGCATTGTCACAACAAGCGATATGCTAAAGTTCATCGACAAAGGTTGCTTTTCACCAAACTTTGTAAATATTGATGAGGATAAAACCCTTCTTCGGCAAACACGGATTTAATTTACAAACTTGTCTGTCCTGCGAAAAACCTGCAATATAAAGGTTTATTTCAAATTTCAATAACATTACCGTAATGACTCTAGCTAGGTGCACGTTCTCAAAATGTCAGTCCTATCGAGAGACCCAGCAAGAAACTAAATAAGTTACTCTTTTAAAACTCATTAAAGAAACGATGATAAGAAATTGCGAATTAAGTAAATTGGAATTTAATAAATGTAGCTGCAAATATTTTCTTTAAAATTCTTTGAGTACCCAATTCATTTCGTCAGTTGCAGGCATTACTGTCTAAAAAAATTAAGTAACAGTATTTATGACGTTGGGGAACTTTTATTGTGTAGTATTAAAAAATGACACGACAGTGCAAAACCCAGTCTTAAGCCAGTCCATTAGGTAAATTAGGATTTACGGCGGCCATCTTTTCCTATATCCTGACTGTAGTTTTTGCTCATATTGTTACATGACCCGGTAGCACATGATATATGTATCTCCTGCATGTAGGAGTAGTAGCAGTAGTAGTGATGATTCCTGCAAAAGTTGCAAAATGCCTAAATTTTACTATTACTAAAGCTAAGTCTGAAAACAAAACCCTCTTTCCTGAAAACCCAATTCTTATGTACATGAAGCTTCCATGGATTTTCTCATATCAAATCCAATAAAACCCTTTTACTGTAATAAAAAAAAGAAGTGCTGAATAATAAGAGATCATTATAAAATGCAACATGCATTTTCCATGTATAATTTTGAACGCAGATGTATAATGAAATGGTATTTAATTACCTGTTTCCCGTTTCAGGTACTCGCATAAAGCCCTAACAAATACGAGGCAATAAATATACTGTACTCCATCATCCCCCGTTGTATACACGATTCTCTGAAATCTCGATATTCACAAACTAACAGGGGGTGGATAATATTCGCTCCAGGAGTCGTCAAAGCCCGGTATTGCGTAGCGAGGTACCAGGGTGGCAGCGGTGTGTAGGATGCGGCAGGCGGCGAGCGGCGGTAGTCATGGCGACCGCCGGATGCGCCCGCCAGCTTGCAACCCTGGGCATTCGGGTAACCATGAACCAACCCCGATTAATGGGAAAATACGGACTAATTAAGAGATACAAAATATTTTTTCAATCTTTGATTAATGTAAGCTATGTAAGAAATGATTATAATGACTCATTAATGAGTAATTAATTATTTTAGTTAAATTGCTGTCCGATTGCACCCCCATGTTCCAAGTCCCTATATTTAAGGCATTCGATTATTAGGATAATCTTTACAAGCAACTTTATAAAATTCTCTCTTTACTCTAGAGCCCAGATAGAAAAGTTGTTGATATTAATTTATAAGCAAAGTACGTATATATAAATTAGTTTATTGTGTAAAATAAAAAGGCGTATAACCAAAATATATAATTTGTACCTACAAGGCGCACATAAAAGCAAGGAAGAGTCCTGCGCGTCCTGACGCCGGCAGCTGGTTACTGCGCCGCATAGCTATCGCTCGCTGTATGTATATGACTGTAGTTGGAATCCTGCAACGCTACCTATTTACTTTTTGTTAGCGGTACACTGCGTCTGTGTTGCTGCAATGGATGTTATGTGCCTAATCATATTTAGTTATTTATGTGACGATCGATCGACGTTCCTGCATTTACGCAGACGGTTACATGGATGCGGATCCTGGCGCTATCCTGGACATATCTGAAGCGTATTGTGAAACTAATTGGAGGAGTTATGTAATACGGTTATGTCGGATTGCATCCGATATTGCTAATTGTATTGTGGTTGCTTAATTGGCGGAATGGAGACCTCTGTAATTATATACAACTGATTCGTAACAGAGGTATAGTCTTTTGTTTACTGTTCGGTCTTCGACGCAGAATAATATTGCCAGAGCTTTGATTTGATTTGTTTCCTATGTTAAGGTGTGTTCCGAGTTCAGGTCAACGACCTCCCCGCCCGGTTTTCATTCAAAAGCCTGAAGTGACTCGTCCTTTAAGATTGACTTATTATGTTTGTTAACGGAAGTGTTCGTGGTGACATTGATATCAGTTTCAAATGAACCTAATTAGGATTATGAAGTACAAATATCCTTAAGGTCCATCAAATAATATTTTTTTATAGTATTTGACAGAATTAACATAATTAGCATTAAAAAAATATAAATCATCACGCCTCCATTTTCATATTTTACACATTCTTATATAGAAACACAAGACAGCCTTTTTTCTGCGTAAAATCTTTCATGTTAGATACAACATATATTATATAATTGATTCAAATTTTTAACTAAATGGAAACCTTTTCTTATTTAAGCTGATTAAAAAATATATTCTTAAGAAATTATGAATATTTTCTATAAGCCAATTAGTCATTTGTTTTTAAGTCGATTTTAATTGTCCATCCAATGTTTTTCCTCCAAAAAATCTCAAGTGTGCATCGTACATATGTTTTCACCCATACGCGGAAAATCAAGGTATTTATTACAAAATATAAAACACTTCTAGCTTGCTTCCTTACAATATAATACACAACCAGATTCAATATTGCTCTTGTAGTTATTCCAACATTTTAATATGCAAGCAAAAGCTTGAGGCCCGTCTAGTGCTGCAATACTTCCTCCCTCTATACGTTGTCAATATTGAACTCAAAGGCTTTCAAAAAATAATAAAAGCGTAATTTAATTTTCTCTTTAGACTGGCATCCGTCTGGGCGCGCATCGAAACAAATTGGCGCACACACGTACGTCAAACATGGTCATAATAAGCGTCTGGTTCCACCCCTTGTCTGCGACCGGGATCACATCCTCGTAGCAATTACCGTAATTAATTAATAGCCTCGAGACCCTGCTTCATATTGTAATGCCGAAACGTAATCATTAGCGAATTATGTATTGTACGCGTTAAAACTAAAATCGTGTATTGAATGTACGCATTCATTAGATTTTCCAGTGTATTCGAGCGGAATATTATTATGAAAAATGTTCCAGTTATTTCAGGACTAATACTTTTTCAATTAAATATTTAGGGCCTGTTTCACCACCGCCGCATAAGTTCCTGTTAAATTATTTGACAGATTTTTTCATACAAATAACGTCAAATTTTTCAATTAATCTGCCAGATAGCGGCTAATTAGTAACTTTGAAACAGTGCTTACACGAAAATAAAATTTAAGATTGGTTTTACTGGCTGGTTTTATTGGCTTTTTCTGAATGAATCTCGGTTTAACCATCCTTTCGTGTTATCCGAAACTTAACGCTTAAGTCCGAGCCCTTAATTGTTTAAACATTAGTATTCTTTCCCGGGCCTCCCGGGGGTCATTCAAATCACTTTGCGTCCGTTCAAGGCGACATAAATCTCACGACAGACATTAATGATCGTTACACGTTATAATTTATTTATTATGGAAGACTTAATTGTCTTGTTTTTAAGTGTTAAAAGTATTTATTATAAAGTTTAAATGTTTAACATGGATATAATTTGGCAGCCCTAAAGTATTTTCCTTTGTCTCGAAAGTTCACCAGATTCTATTTTCAATCCTGATACTTCCCATACAGGTAAATTAAAACCTCCTCCATGTGACTTATGCTCGCCTAGTACTATATAAACTTTTGATACAGCGCGCACGGCTGTCTGTGTGCGGCGGTTGTCATGGTAACTAAATGTAATATACTATTTTTATTCGCAGACAGACAGCTTCATTTATCAGCCTATTCTGATAACTTGCAGTATGTATTTCTATATAAAAAATACCAATATATATATAATTTTTCGCGAAGTTACGACATAATTTGTCATTATTATTTTATTAATATGTTGGAATTATATTCTAATAAATTAAAATAGATAACAAAGCAGTTATTTATTGTTACAGAAAATGTAATCTTTAGTTTCTGAACACAAAAGTACATTTAATTTTACAGCATACCAGACCCTACCCCGAGCATAGAAGTCAAGAATTCCTGAAAGCAAATTAAGGAAAGTAATTACTCAACATTATTATAAGCTTTATTTCAATAGCCATTGAGTTTAAAGCTAACAAATTAAGAGCCTAACCAAGTTTGTGAGCGCATTTCCTCGCTGCAGATTTTCCGGGCGAGCTGTCAAAACTCCCGCCCAGGGTTCGACTGTTTCCGTAAAACGTCGGCACGGTTCGACACCCCCGTCACGGGTGGCCATTGTACCTAGAGCTGCGATTTCAGCCCGTGCAGCTTTACCTGCATTCGGCGGCTAGAGACTGCGAGCTCTCAATAATGTGGTGGAAAATGCAAGCATGTATGCAACGCGCCGTCGTCGATATGGCCACGTAAATGTGTGCACCGTACTAGTGAACTTTGATAATGAACCGAGGGGCAATTGCTCGGTTGCTGTTACGTCGGCCGGGATGTGCAACGACCTGCAGCCACTTCCGAGGTAGCTATGTACGTACGCATCGTACATAGCTAGCTCTTATAACGGGTATTGAAACGATTATTAGACCCGAGCTACGAGTTCTTTGTGACTCATGACGTGCTAGTACCAAACCTTATTAAATACCTGTTACAGGTTAAAGAAATAAATGTTCAATTGCCAAGGTAAGAATTCCATGAAAGAGAAGACTTTAAAGAAAATATTTCTTCGTATTTTTTTGAGGGATAGGATATATTTTAAAATGTTTTATTTTTCAGTTTAAAGCTGCGGTATTAATAGACTGTTCTAAAAGTTTATATTTAATAATAGTGCTATAAGATAATCTCAATGCGAGCAGTCTAATTTTTAGGCTTATTTCTCGATTAATTAAAATTAGCAAAGAACACAGGCCTTCATTTCGTTTTATGAATATAATTCTTAAATCTATACTAATATATGAAGCTGAAGAGTTTGTTTGTTTGCTTGTTTGAACGCGCTAATCTCAGAAACTACTGGTTCAAATCGAAAAATATTTTTTGTGTTCAAT
Source organism: Trichoplusia ni (assembly GCF_003590095.1). Taxonomy (NCBI): domain Eukaryota; kingdom Metazoa; phylum Arthropoda; class Insecta; order Lepidoptera; family Noctuidae; genus Trichoplusia; species Trichoplusia ni. The sequence continues at coordinate 7,251,696 of NC_039496.1, forward strand.
AGAGCATTCATCGAGGAAGGTTTTAGGCTATAAACCATCACGCTGCGACTTATAGGAGCGAAGATACAATGGAAAATGTGGAAAAAACAGGGTAGATATAAATCATAACTTACATCTTCTAACCACGCGGACGAAGTCGCGGGCAACAGCTAGTACTAAATAATCGTATAACCTGCCTTCATTAATTGCATTTTCTTGATCAATGCGGAAACTCTTATGTTCTATTTTAGTTTTGAATACCAAACGCATATATCCAAAAATGACATCTGTATCCTACGTCTTACGTAGCTTCCTGAGAATCATAACCAAAATAATATTTTCATGAGCATTTCAACAATTTCAATCTATTCTCCACTATTATTTCAACTCTTCCAAACAACGACGCGAAGAGACAAAGCGACAACAAATATTATTAATTCGCTCTGTGCGCGCCCGCGGCTGCGCTCGCCTACAACCAAGAGGTTATAAATTCCTGGTCTATACAAGATTAAGTCTAGACGGACAGACGTATTTATCCGACATAAAATGTAGCGGGTAGGCATCCAGCCCGAATTAATTCACCCTCGCATGTCCGATGTGAGGAGAGTTCTTAATTGATGTATAGTGATGCTGTACGTATGGGATAGCTGCAGTGTGTTAATTGTTCTATTGTTATGACTCTGATCGGAATACGTAAAATATGTAGTGTGAATTTGGAGAACTGTCCTTTTTGCCCTTAGAATCATGTTCAGGGCTAAGAAAACTGGACTTTAAGTATCTTAGTTTTGTGTGCATTCTGTATTATTATAAAGTTACTCATATAGATAATATAGGAATCATATTTTCACAGCTTATAACTACTTTTTTTAACCTATTATATTTTAGACAGTCATCTTATTTGAACCGAATTCAAAAACCATGAGGGGAAAATTACGAAACACCAAAATAGTAACGACACAAATAAAGATTTTTGCAAAAAACTCATTCGATGAAAAATCAAAGCCGTCTAAAATGTTGTTTGTAGCTTTGCTTTGTAAATAAATTCGTCTGCGAACACGACCAACAAATAATTGCTACTCAAAAATTACGTTCAACGCAAACGTGCAGAATACATCAAAGGCAATCACTACCTACATCAAACTTATTCCGATAAATCACGTCACACAATTATGGACCCTTGGCGCATGTAAATAAGAATCGTTTCCGTCTCAATCATGACACTTTTGTACTTAAAATTAAATAACGCACACGCATAAACGATAGGGTTCGCTTATACATTGGAAGAGGGGTCCAGACAGAAAAATGCACTTGGAACCCCACGTCTAGACTAGAGGCTGTCTGGTGTCCGACCGCGGTGACTCGCGACTTGGGAACTTTACTCAAGGCCAGCTCGAGGGGTGAGTGCAGCTACCATGCGGAGTGCTGATGGTATCGAAAAACTGGTTTCAAACAGCTCCGCATGATTCGTGAGAAGAATACGTCAGTGGTTAACTGCACCCTGCAACAAATGATGAATACGACATTCAGTTGAAACTGGACTATAAGATCAAGATATTTCAGACAGAGTGTCCAAGCAACGATCATTGTATGTTCTCTGGACATATAAAAATAAGTCAATGGTAATTTTAATCTGTAAACTGTACCATCTTATGGGGAACATCTTAGAAACTATGAAAAATCTATTACGTCGTCTGTCATTTGAGACAATAAGGTCTGTACTTGTGTTTGTGTAGTTTTGTAGATTATTTTGTGTTTATATAGCATAGATTAAATAGAACATATAGTAAAATATGACACTATTCATAAAACATGAATTTCCCTTTACTTGCAGCGAAATTTCCAGCAAAAACCTGCCGAAAACTCCGAAACAGCTCTTAACGGAACTTAAAACAACAGATCGATATTTCCAAAATCGATCGGTGTGTAATTTCCCCAAGTCTGGAGTGTTAGTGTTGTCTGCCCCCACAATAAACCTAGTGGTGTATAATTTAGTACTGGTGTAAGTCTGGCCGGCTATACGGCTGTACTGGGTGTACGTGTGGCGTCGCATTGCGCACTCGGTAGGGGTAGGTCAGGTACACTGCAACTATACCGTTGCGTTTATGTTTGCTTCGCGCTAACTGTTTTATTTTCATCTTGTTTGTATGGATCCTTTGATGAGGAGTTTTGAGGGGAATTTATTTCGTTATTGCTTTTAAATTCGTTATTATGCAGCTGTACAGCTTATGTTCAGTTCTAATCATTATTTTTTAGAAGTACTAAATTTTCGGAAGTTTTCACATAATACGTAACTAAAAGGATTTTGTATTATTGAAAAATGTTCTACCTTTGGTTAATTGTAAGATAGAACTAATAGTGCGTAGAGTACACCAAAAGAAAACTATAGATAGACCGAGAATCATGCTTTTTAGAGATAGATGTTATTGTGGCCTTCGTCACGAGACATGGAATGAATCGATTAACTATTAAACTAGTCAGTTTATATTTAGAAGCTTGATGTTTGCTTTTCAAGGCTTTTGTTGCAGCGAATGGAAGCTTTGCTTTATATACTTTTTATTTGTTGGTTTAAACTGTAAATTTACCGTATATATACATACATACATACACATTTTTTTTTGACGGGCTTATTGAATCAGATCACAAAATAAGAATGAGAGATAACCAGAGATAAACAGAACTGCTTTTCAGAAATATCCAAAACATGAGATGTGAAATTAAAAGAGTTTTTTATATATTATATATTTAAGCTTTTCATAAAGCGTTCGCTTTGAAATATATCAATTGATTGAATGTAATATTATCCAAAAGGAATACAAAAATATTTTATTCACTTGCAAATATCATCAATGAAAGGTTCAGGAGGCTTCGCATAAAATTGACTTAGTCTGCTCGATTTCCTGTCGGTTCGCCAGGCTGTAGTTGGGGGCTGTGGTAACGATCAGAATACTTTCACATTTACAATATCTTTCAGGGTGCAGTTCAGGAAATTAAATAGCAGTGACTGACGAGCTGAAGGTGTATTTTAAATTATCACTAATTTTGATTGAAAATGTCACTATTCTAATTTTTGTGAAAAGGCTGAGCTGTTAGAGGGGTTAATGCTTCAGGTAGCGATTTCTTTAATAAAATAAGTTGAATATAAATAATATAACCTTAAAGCTTAACAAACAGAATAAAACTATTGGCATAAATAATAACACTCCGTGGAGTTTTAGCAAAACGTTTGTAGGTTACGTTACTAAAGCTAATTAAAGAATCAATTTTAACACAGCTTTTAACTAATTATTCTAAATTACTGATGTAATGAGATTGCATTTTTCATGATATGTAAGATTTCATGCTAAATGCCAGAGTCATGCATGACTAGTGCAAAGTTCAAAGAAAAACGAGGTTGGTTGCATTTTGAAGCATCTCCGTGTAGAGTACAATGTATGTAGATGGCATTAGCAGGAAAGGTTTTCGTCCAACTCAGGCTAGAGTCCTACTATCTTACCTTATAGCAAGGGTATTGCAGTTGGGGAGGTAAGAGGGCTCTACGCGGCGTAGAGCGATGTCAAGCTTAAACAACTACGAGAGACTTTCTTTAAGAAATAGTGGTGGTAGTCCTGGTGCAACGAAGTAAACCTATGTTACCATTTACAATTACACAATTACGCCTATTACTCTATTTACCTAATTATTTGATATTACGTACGATTTTCCCTTTTTTTTGAGTTTTTGACCGAGAGAGAAATCATTGATCAGTAATCATTGCTGAATTTAGCTATCTACTGCGGAAATGATAAATAGATATTAAGATATAGAAATTAGACTTAAAGTTATACCATTCAGTGTTACAGTGCCAGGCTGTAAAATACTCTATAACGAAATAGTTTTCAGATGTCCGAATACTGAAGCAGGTTTTAATAAAGGGTTTAGCGATAAATAAGTTAGATTAGGAGGGTGACCGAGGGGTGCCAGGCAGAAAACCTCCTCGTGTGCCTGGCGGCTGCTGGTCCCTTGCGGATACGTCCGGGGGGAAGAGCAGTCGTTGGGCCGGTGCACCCTGGGCACGCATAACAATCGTCTCGCGACTTGGGGCAATTGTTGTGCGTGGCGAATTTCTGCCGGAGCGGAGGAGTCGCTCCCGAAGGCTCCCTGGCTGCGCTCTGCAGCTGCAGAGTGCATGACTAGGGAGTGAGGTGGGGTAGACCGCGGGCCGTCGCTCCGGCCCGTGGTCTAGGGGTCGCCGCGGCGGATGGATCGCGGTGACCGAGGCGGGTAAGACCGTGGGCTCCTCCTCTGCCCGCGGTCTGACGCATCCGTGGCGAGGTAGTGAGCCACGGATGTACATAGGTTAGGTTAAAAAAAAAAAAAAAAAAAAAAAAAAAAAAAAAGAGAAAATCCAAAAACAACAATAGTTTGTAGACACCGAGCAGCGGGCGGTATATCCTGTACCAGAGGCATCCGCGGGCCTCGGGAGGATCAAATAACCTCCCAAAAGAGCGGCCGCATCGCCTTGGGGAAGCGATGTGCGTAGCACCCACTCGTAAAAATGATGTCTGACACAGAGAATTTTGTTGTGTCATGCGATCCGGCTGACGCCCGGCGCTCGCAGGTATCCGGGCCTGCGAGTGTGAAATTGGTTACCGATGGACGCGCAGGGGTAGGCGACCAGGCCCCTGTCGCTGATAAAATCACTGGCAGCATACAAAATGCCGAGGAGCGGCCGCGTGGATCGTCTTCCGTTAGGAAACGTCCACGTGACCGTGCTTCGATGGGAGGTGGTTCGGCGGGTCAGTCCTCAGATGAGGACGGCCTGCCGGCTCCGAAGTTGCCGACCGGGAGGAGAGGTCGGCAGGCTTCGAGGGGGGCGAGTGCTTCGCGGCCGCGGAGGGACGCACAGGGCAGGTTTGTGCGTTCCAGTGCCCAGGCGGCCAGCGAAGCGGAGAGCGACGTGGGGGTCACCACGGAGGACCCTGGCGGCGAGAGCGGTGCTTCGCTGGGGAGCTCGAAGGCGGAGCTCAACGCCGCCAGAAGGGAGCAGCGCAAAGCCGTCGCGGCCGACGAAGTGTCGGCGATGGCAGAGCGCGCGCGTGAGCGACGCGCTGCTCTCACGGCCGAAGGGGGCGAGCCATCCGCGGCGGCCCTGAGCCAGCTGGCCTTGGACGGGGTGGACTTGGTCCTGAAGGTTGCCACGAAGTCCGGCAGCCTGAAGGGCACGTTCACCCGCGGTCTGAAGGAGGCTGCCGCGGACATTAAGGAGGCGGTTGGTGTCCTCCTCAACAGGACGGCCTCAGACGAGGTCGCGAAGTTGCAGGAGGAGAACGGCCGCCTCCGTGCCGACCTGGAGGACCTCCGGCGGCAAGTCGCTGCGCTGAGCGAGCAGCAACAGCGACGCACGCCGCCCACTGTCGCCGCACCGGTGGTGGCCCCGTCTCCCGCACCGAGACCGGCAAGCGCTCGTTCCGACGACGAGGTCGAGCGCATAGTCCGGCTCTGCATGCTCCAGTGCGGGAGCATGGTCAATGCCCGCATAGAGGCGGTGTCTCGGCGCCTCCCCCCGGAAACCCTCCGTCCGCCCCTAGCGGCCGACGCAAGACGGAGGACGGAGGAGCCGCCGAGGCCTGCGCCTCGCCAGGGGAAGCCCACGGGGGGCGTCAAAAAGCCCGGCGAGGGAGCCCCGCCAAGTGCTAAGCCCACGACGGCCGGCTCTAAGGGTGAGAGCTGGGCGACAGTCGTGGGCCGCAAGAAGGCCCGCAAAGCCGCAAAGGCGGACTCCGCAGCAGCGCGCGCCCCAGGCCCTACGGCAAAGGCGGCTGCGCAGCCTGCGCGACGGACTGCCAAAGGCGGTCGCAAAGGGCCGGCGGTGCGTGCCCCGCGTTCCGAGGCCGTGACGCTGACGCTGCAGCCCGGGGCTGCGGAGCGCGGCGTTACGTACCAGTCGGTCATTGCCGAGGCCAAGGCCAAGATCAAATTGTCAGATCTTGGCCTCCAGTCCGTCACCGTCAGGCAGACCGTCACGGGTGCGCGGCTGTTCGAGGTGGCCGGTGCTGCGAGCGGCAGCGCCGAAAAGGCGGACGCTCTGGCCGCCAAAATGAGGGAGGTCCTCAACCCCGAGGACGTCCGGGTCTCCAGACCGGTAAAAACCGCAGAGGTGCGGATCACCGGTCTGGACGATTCCGTGACCCCCGAGGAAGTGGTGGCGGCCGTTGCCCGCAGTGGAGAGTGTCCGCCGGATAGGGTGCGGGCCGGCGACATACGCACCGACGCCACCGGACTCGGCGCAGTCTGGGTTCGGTGCCCTGTGGCGTCGGCGAAAAAGATCGCCTTAGCTGGCGAAGTGAAGGTGGGCTGGGTTGCAGCGAGAGTAAAACTCCTGCAACCCCGGGCTTTGAGGTGCTTCCGGTGTCTGGAAAAGGGGCACGTCCGGGCAAAGTGCACCTCCGCAGCAGACCGTAGCGGTCTCTGCTATCGCTGCGGTCAGCCCGGTCACAAGGCGGCCCAGTGTTCCGCCGCGCTAAACTGCTGCCTGTGTTCGGCCGCGGGAAAGCCGGCGGGACACAGATTGGGCGGGGGAGCCTGTGGCATGCCCACCAGCACTGCCAAAAAGGCAGGGAAGAGGGGCTCCAAGCCTGCCGGGGTAACCTCGCAGCCCCCGCAGGCTGGTAGCTCCGCGACCGACTCCCGGTCCGGGACTGTTGCCGGGGAATGGATTGTCAATAATGGCGCAATTCCATTTCCTCCAGGGCAACATCAATCACTCTGCCAGAGCTCAGGATCTTCTACTCCAGACTATGGCAGAGTGGTCGATCGACGTGGCTGTGGTCGCCGAGCCGTACTTCGTCCCCGCCCGTGACAACTGGTTGGGGTGCGCTGACGGTTTGGTGGCCATTATTGGCGGGACTCTGATCGACCCGTCCAGGGGCCGCGGCTGGGTTGCCGCGGTTTCGGACGGCATCGCCGTTGTGGGGGCGTATTTCTCCCCCAACAAGAGTCTCGCCGACTTCGAGGGTTTCCTTGTCGAGTTGGGCGCCGTCGTGAACCGCTACCACCCTCGTCCCGTTCTGGTGCTCGGGGATCTCAACGCCAAGTCATCGGCGTGGGGATCTCCGGTCACTGACTCTCGGGGCGAGGCGTTGGAAGAGTGGGCGGTGACGACCGGTCTGGTCGTCCTAAATCGGGGTTCGGAATACACGTGCGTGCGGCAGCGGGGCGGGTCGATTGTGGACGTCTCGTTCGCAAGCCCCTCTGTCGCCGGCCGAGTCCGCGACTGGCGTGTCGCCGTGGAGGTGGAGACGTTATCGGACCATCGTTATATCCGGTTCGACGTCTCCGCCCAGACCGCGAGCGGCCGCCATCCAACAACCCCGATCAACGACGGCCCCCGATGGGCGCTCAAGCGCATCGACAGGGAACTACTCGAGGAAGCTGCCTTAGTCCAGTCCTGGATCTGGGAGTCGGCGACGGACGGCCCCGTCGACGTCGAAGCGGTGGCGCTGTGGTTTCGCGGGGCGATGACGCAGATTTGCGACGCGTCCATGCCCCGTGTAAGCCAACAGTCCGCAAGGCGCCGGGTGTACTGGTGGACCGACGAGATCGCGCGGCTGCGCGTTGAGTGCGTCGCAGCTCGCCGCCGGTACACTCGATACCGGAGACGACGTCGACGGGATCCCGTCGAGGAGGGCGCGCTGTATGAGGTGTACCGCGCGTCCAAGGAGACTCTGTGGCTGGCCATCGGCGACTCGAAGTCGCGTGCCAGGGAGGAGCTGCTGGGGTCCCTGGACCGGGATCCGTGGGGGCGCCCCTACCGTTGGGTACGGGGCAAGTTGCGTCCCTGGGCGCCCCCAGTGGTCCAGGGCATGCAGCCCCAGTTGCTAGAGGCGGTGGTGTCGGCCCTCTTCCCTGAGCGGACGGGACACGTTCCCCCGGCGATGGCTTCGCCCTCAGCCACAGACTCTCCTGATGAGGAGAGCACCGATGTCCCCGAGGTGACGCAAGAAGAGACGAGAGCAGCCGTGTCGCGACTCCGGGCGAAAAACACGGCGCCCGGACCCGACGGAGTTCCCGGTCGTGCTCTCGTCTTAGCTCTGAAGGAGCTAGAGCCCCAGCTGAGGGGGCTCTTCACGGCATGCCTCGAGCGGGGTCAGTTTCCCAGTTTGTGGAAGGAGGGGAGGCTGGTCCTGCTCAGAAAGGAGGGGCGCCCCGCGGACTCGCCGTCCGCATACCGGCCCATAGTGCTGCTAGACGAGGCGGGCAAACTGTTCGAGCGAATCATCGCAGATCGCCTCGTCAGCCACTTGTGCAGAGAGGGGCCGGACCTGGACGACAACCAGTTTGGTTTTCGTCGGGGGCGCTCCACCATAGACGCCATCGTGCGCGTGAGGGCCCTGGCGGAGGAGACAGTGTCCCGGGGTGGGGTGGTGCTGGCGGTGTCGTTGGACATCTCCAACGCCTTCAACACCCTACCCTGGAGTTGTATTCGGGAGGCCCTAAAATATCATCGTGTGCCTCCCTACCTCCGTCGTACAGTAGGGGCCTATCTGGAGGATAGGTGCGTCACCTATCGGGGACGTGACGGTGCTGGTCGGCACCTTATGTCGTGCGGTGTTCCGCAGGGATCGGTTTTGGGGCCGCTCCTGTGGAACATCGGCTACGACTGGGTGCTGAGAGGCGAGCTCCCGTCGGGCGCCGACTTGACGTGCTACGCGGACGACACGCTAGTCACAGCCCGGGGGAGCTCGCACAGGGAAGCGGCGTTGATAGCCACGGCTGCGGTGTCACAGGTGGTGAACCGCATCCGGCGCCTGGGCCTAGATGTGGCCCTGAATAAGTCGGGGGCCATTGTGTTTCATGGCCCCCGACGTGCGCCGGCGCCGGGATCACACATCGTGGTCAGTGGGGCCCGGATAGCTGTCGAGTCCACCATGAAGTACTTGGGATTGGTGCTCGACAGCCGATGGGAATTCGGTCCTCACTTCCGGCGCCTGGCGCCCAAGCTGATGGGCGCGGCGGGCGCGCTTTCAACGCTGCTTCCCAACATGGGGGGCCCGAGCACCGCCTGTAGGCGGTTGTACGTGGGAATCGTGCGGTCCATGGCCCTGTATGGGGCCCCTGTGTGGGCGATGGACCTGACGGCCGGCACACTCGCCATTCTGCGTTAACCGCAGAGGGCGATGGCCGTCAGAGTCGTCCGCGGGTACCGCACGATCTCCTACGAGGCGGCTTGCGTACTGGCCGGATCCCCGCCCTGGGACCTGGAGGCGAAAGTACTCGCGTCGTTGTACCGATGGCGCGAGGAAGAGCGGGCACGGGGCTCGAGGCCGGCGCAGCGACAGATCGCACTGCGCCGAGCTGAGCTCCGTCAGGTCTTGGTGGCGGAATGGCGGCAAAGGCTTCTGCGCCCTGCCGCCGGCCTCGCAACCGTCGAGGCGATCCGGCCAGTGCTCGACAACTGGCTCGGGAGAAGGCACGGCTCCCTGTCGTTCAGGGTGACGCAGGTGCTGTCGGGGCACGGCTGCTTCGGCAAGTACCTGTGTCGCATAAACAGGGAGCCGGACGCTCGGTGCCACCACTGCGTCCATTGCGGGGAAGACACGGCGCAACACACTCTCGCCGAGTGTGCGGCTTGGGAGGAGCAGCGCCGTGTCCTCACAAACGAAGTAGGAGGCGATCTGTCGCTGCCGGCCGTAGTGCGGAAGATGGTCGGTAGCGCAGAGTCGTGGGACGCGGTGGTGTCCTTCTGCGAGGACGTGATGTCGCAGAAGGAAGCTGCGGAGCGGGAGAGGGAGATCTCGACTCCCTTCCCCGGCCGCAGAAAGCGCACCGGGCGTAGGAGGAGGGCGGACAACGCCCTCTTCCAGCCCCCATGAATGGGTTCAGGGGCGCGGGACTCGGGGAAGCCCCCCGCCCCCTATTCCATGGACCCGAGGCGGAGGCGCGAGCGAGTGTCGGCGCGCGCCTCTGAGGCGGTGCACGGGGTAGGCAAACACCTCACTACCCCGTGCACGAGGCGAGGCCCGGACTGACCGGGCCAGCACTAGTGCGGGGCTGCGGAGGAATTTGGACTCCCGCGGCCCCGCGTGCCCACGTGCGAGGAGACACACCGGGGGGTTTTAGCCGGTAAGAGTCCGGCACACCCCTCCGCCTCTTCCCTGGCGGAGGAAGTCCATGAGGATTTCCCCCCGAAAAAAAAAAAAAAAAAAAAAAAGGAGGGTGACCGAAAGGTTCAGGATATTGTTTTAGACTATTACTTCAAATGTTAAGTTGGGTCACATTATTTACAGGTTACTGAATCTGCGTAGGTTATAGAAATCAATATTGTTAGTAGTTCTAGACTACAAGTGCCTTTTTCAGATAGCCTTCACTTTAGTGCTCCACGGTTGCTTCAGCTCAGGCTAATTATACCTCCTGCAAGTATTACTGCAATCACAATAGAAACTGGTATTGTATTGTAATCTCCAGGTCAACAAAGCATTGTAAGAGAAATGAACTATTTTCCGAGTACGCTCCTAAGATGAAAATGCCTTCATACAAATAGATTTCTATGCCGTTTTATACAAGGCACGCATTATGACTACTTACTATGGGGTAAAATAAATGTCTTGATGTCAATAATGCTATAAATAAATGTAGGTGTCGAAAAGTTTCGCTCTTCCTAAAATAAAAACAAAACTTTGAGAAAGCCTATTAAAGATAAGTAAACCAGAAAGTGGCTGATTCAATTTCACGAACTAAACTTCTGTGCCCCATAGAGTATGCCATTATCCGAAATATCTTAAAACGCGACAAGAATACGTAATAAAGAAAATCAAACCCCCTTCAAGTCTATGAGTACTCGTAGCACGCACGTAGGCCCGCTACGCCGGGAGAGCACGCGTAGCACGCTCTCATACAGATGTTTTACTAATCCAGTTAGTTTTCTATATAAATAAACATTTTCAAAACAATATTTTAATATTTTTATGTATCTGATTAACCATTCTTCATTTTTTAATGACAGAACCAATCGCAAATTATCGCTCTTTCAAACTACTGTAATTTCTTGGATATAATTAATCATGCCGACGTGAAAAGATTTCTATTTATATACTGAATCAAAATTTTGTATTATTACCATAACTTTATATGGGATTATTATAGGTTGCTAAGTATTTTCAGTACTGTTCTTAAGACGGTAACAGGCACCTGATAAATTGAACTGAATGACATAGTTCCTCATAGTGATATTAAATTGGAGTAAAACTTAATCAAAGAAGAGGGAATTTACATAGAGAAAAACCCTGAAGCTGGAAAACTCGTATATCAAATGTCATTTCCCCGTTTTTGGGAAAAGCGAACGACCTAGCTGGCGAAAAGTACCAGGGCGGCATGAAATGTAGGCGGATGTGTGCAGGCGAGCCGGCGGCGTGCGGCGGCGAGGCGCATTGCAGGCGGGTGAACGGCCGCGCATCGATCGCCCCCCCCCTGCCGCCGCCGCCCCCCTCCCGCCGCGCCGCTTGCGTAACCGCCCCCCTCCCGCGCTTATGTAACAGTGACGCGGTTTGCGTGATCGTTTCCTGATTTTTCTGCTGCATCCCGATTGCAGTAATTATGCAGTCCACATGTTTCAAGGGTTGAGGGTGGTTTACCGTAATGATATCGCATTTCTCTGTATATGGGACTATATGTATGTAAGTATAATAAGGAAAATTGCTGAAAAAATCTGGAAATTGCAATCTCCGATAGCGTTATGCGGTTTAATTTTATTTAAGGCTTTGAATTTATAAATTTACAAAAATATATTCGTCAATTAAACTTTTACCACCACGTCTCACTCTGTTTACAATTCTTAACTTAAAGAAAGCGAGACATTCTCGTCTCCGAGACGTTTGCGCCAAAATTTTCCCGCGAAACCGGCCTAGCGGATACCGGTCACGGTAAGTTACGATTTCAGGATATGAAGTATAACCGTCTTAAATTCCTTAAAATGCGGTTCAAAGGGGAATGTCCGTGCATATATTTCTAAAACACAATTCATATGGCCGGCCCCTGGCGGAGGCAGCTCGTGATATATCCCAGGACATTAATTAGCACCGCCTTGTCAGCACTGAATCGCGGACGATTTTTAACCAGACAACTTTATTGCTAGAACTTTGTAGATATCTCGACACTTTTTTTAAATTTATTCATGCAAACAAGAGCTGATTGTGTTTGTGACTGTGATGAGACCTGCGTGTTTATTTGTCTTTGTATTTGTCGTTTCATAATTTGAATGTTTAGACAAATTTAACAAATACTGTTTTATTCTATACAAGATAAATCCCATTAAAGTAATTAGGTCAGAAAACTGATACTAGTAAATATTTTTTGTAACAATAAAAGGCAAGAAATCAAATTATATTTTTTTCTGAAAATATCAGATTGAAGTTAAAAAATCACGAGTAATTAAATCATAACAAAACAACTTCCCCTTTTACTCAAAGTATCAATTACAATAATTATAACCGAATTATCGATCATATTAATGATGTGACCTAAATAAAAAACAATCAAATTACATAGACAGTAAGTATTGAAACAAAAGAGGAAGCTACGGCACGTAGCACCGTAGCTCCGTAGCGGGGTTACGGCGTAGCCGGGGTGCGGTCGGCGACCCCTGGCCGTGAACGGGGGCGCGCCGGGCTCGCGCCGCACTGCCTCCCGCCCTCGCGCCCCGCGCCCCGCCGCGCGCCCACCGCGCCCCGCACACTGCTACAGCCAGCCGCCGTAGACACGTGTCCGCCGCACCCTGTATACACAGGCTGCTGTATAAACGACGCAGCCTTTCAATATAGTGCACTGCTGCATTTCTGGTATACGTTTTGGCTTTGTTCGGAGTTTAATTTGGAAACTGCGTTAGCTAGTGCTTATGTAGCATATGTAGCGTTAGGATACCTACACACAAGCTTTCCTAATTATTTCAACAATTTGTAAAGTTACTATTTTAGAAAATAGAAGAATTCATAATTTTGTAGACAACAACTGGTAGTCGTAAATAGCAGTTACTACAAGCATCCTGAAAGAAATGCAAATCTGAGTTAAAAATAGTACGAAACGCAGATCACAGTGCTTAAAATAACTTCCCGAAACGTCTATTATAAATTATAACCATGTATAAATACACACTGTATAAACATTACTCAGCTCAGTCACGCACACTAGCGCACGCTCATGCACACAGCTGCAGTCGCCCAGTTCTCTTCAAAGCGTCTCTGTGAACGCCACACCCCCGGCCGTGTCATGACAGGGCGGCACTCACACAGACTCATAGTCAAAGGAAAATCTGTTTATATGTGCGACAGAGACGTGTCCCGACACTATAGACTGCTTCATAGTGTGTGTGGAAAATATATGTTAATGTGGTACTTCCGCGTTTTGGTGTATTCGTGTCACGCACACATGCAGACTTACGCTGAGCTAACCGTATTGGCGGCGGCGCGCGGCTGTGTGTGTGGGGTGCATCGACTCTGCTTCCTGCTAGGGTACAACGGCCCCAGCCCTGATTTATGTTCGTTCGTTTGAAGGTTTGCGTGTTATTGTGACGTTTCTAACTCATTTGGTTACCATTGTAATTCTCCTGAATATTATACTGATTGATCAATATAAACAAAAAAATATAATGAGGAAACTGGGGTCGCATTTTATAAGGCGGGGAAATGTATTTGTTTGTGATAGGAACTGTACCCCGGCACTAGCGGCGCTGCCGGGGTAACGGGTCGTGTAATAAAACGCAGCTAAGATACGAACTTAATTAGTTTTGCAGTAAATATCTTACGTTCTGCTGATATTTATCTGAGTTTTAATAAAGTAAGCTTCGCGCAGGCATTGAGGGTTCTTAGCTAGGAGATCATATTCTTTGTTGAAGCTGGAATAGTCACTGAAATCGAATACCTCGTCTGTTTTCATACTTGACTGTGATTTTATTATAGTAAAAAATCTAATTAATAAATAAGCGGTTTATTCGTGTACTGACCTGTTACTAGGGTAGCAGACAGTAATATTTTCTTAATAAGCTCTCAGCAACTTATCCTACGCACTGATATAACTAGCTAACTTATCTTCTTCGTCGGAATTGTTATTTATAATCGGATTATTTATTCTTCCCTACTTTAGAAAAAGCACTTATCTTTAGATACTTATGTAAAATGATAAATAATCTCATGGAAGAGCTGACTATTTGAAATAAAAAAATATTGAACTCGTGTTGGGTGGAAAAAATAGTACATCATTGATTTGTGCTTTACAAATTCAATTTCTAGAACAGAAGTAGGTATTTTCATTTTATTATTTACCTTAACTTATTCCCCTAAATTCCTTTATTCCCTTTGTTTGAGGCTTTAGATTTGTAAGTCTGGTTTAATAGTCTTAAAAACTAAATTGACTACAGTGGCCAGTCTTGATCTACGGTGATAGAAAATCGTGAGTCTGACTGTAGGTATGTTGATTGCTTACCTAATGCATGGTGGCTAACTAATGTATCGAAATATCCTGAACTGCAAGTTAATACAGCTATGCCATTTACTTTTATAAATATATCTTATCATAGAAAAATATAAAAATAACAGTTGTGTAGTAATCAGTGTCACTGTGTTTGTCCAAGTCTCCGCGTGTTTGTCGCGTCGGTTACATTTCTACGATATTTGCCATTGTTTAACTAGGAGACACATCCCTTGTCACGGAAACCATTGGCGGGAAGTTTGGTGTTCGAAAAGTCCAACAGTCTGAGTAAATCATATTGGATGACTATTTTTCTTGCTCGACATCGTTAAATAAAAAAGCAAATTAACGTTAAGAAGTGGAATTCTCTTCATTTGTACCAGTTTCCGACGTTATGAGTATTATTATATTTTGAAGGAATCCTCATTACTTTTTGATCTAATTTGTCATGTATCTGTATAGCTGTACCTGCACATAAAAAACAAGAAGTTACTTTTGCCAATCAGTTGCATATCTCCCATTTACCAAATTCGATCTTAGCTATCTACAAACTAATAAGAAGTCTTTCCATCAAATTCTGGAAAACTAATTGACACAGGGCTAAAAAAAACAAGTATTATAGACCATCCCTGTAGCACCCTGGTCGCAAAAATTCTTATGGAAAGAGCCCTTACTTGCATGCAGTAGGGTTGATTTTGTAATGTATTGTGACATCTGCTGTGTGGTTGACCGTACCAAGTATGAGATTGTATTTGCGACAAAGCGGGCTCCCTCGCTTCGCAATATCATTCCGCACCGCACCTGACTCGCGTATTTCAAACTTTTGTTATGTTTACTCTTTTGTTCCCCTAGCCAACTCTTATTTACACAGGTCGGAAAAATATTAATTGTATTTCCTAGGACGTTTTCACTTGAATGCACAAGAATCTTTACATCGAACGTCACGGCTTTGCTACCAGGAGAAAAGGTTCTTGGAAGAGGTATTCTATTAAGAAAACGCAAATAATATTTTCATAGTTAAATTTTATGTTATAAGGATTGTAAGTGTTTTGTTGTTTTTAAGTAACAATTTCCGTCTGTTCGATGGCGATGGTAAAATAAATGACAAACATTAAATTGAAATAGTTTAAAGATACCAATCACTTTAATAGGCAGTAAACCAAAAATAAATAATTACTCGAAACCAAAATGAGCGCATACCAGTTTTAAAACAATTTTTCGTGTCAGACAATCTGCTAAGCAAATTCAACCAGGATAACATACTCAAACAAAGGAAATTGCAAAAATCAAGGACTTCTAAAAATCCATCGATTTGATCAATCGAAATTAGAAATACCCCACGTCAGATCTCCCCTTTAAAAAACAAACAAAGTGTGGGTTCAAAAAAAGGCTCGTCTCGCCTCCTGACGCTCCCTCACTGCGAGTATTAAATATTTAATTTGCTTTTTCACTAGTCTGCCGCGCAGCCCTGCAAATGGATCAGTCTTTCTGTCTGTCCACAAATCAAGCTAACCATTTTTATTGACTAGATGGTTCTATATTTAGGTATGGTGAATATTGTTCCATGGTTTCAATATTCGTACATTCATCCTGAACATTGATTACATACGAATTTTTTTAATGTATGTGAATGGTTACCTGCCTAAACCTTTTAAGAATTCACTTTCGTCGTCATTACAATTATCACGGAAGTACTAGGACCGCATAGCTAAAAGGATACTGAGAATCACTCATTATAAACTCTCCTAAAATAATAATAACGAAATTTTTATAATAACTATCGTGAGACTGATTCATTATTAAATGATGTAACGGTTTACTCACGCGTATTTATCGGGGTAGCCCGACTAGTTTCGGACCTAACCGGAGTCCTTCCCACGAAATTGTCGATTATCTTTACATAACATTCGAGTCCCCTGGATGTATCACGGTGAGTCATTTGAGAACAGTAGGTAAGTAACTAAGGCCCGCCAGACACTCGGCTAATATTTGGATTGCACATCGATACTTGCGTGTTACGTACCACAAGCTACGATTTTAAAAGATACTTACTGTTTTGTTAGTCATTACTTGATCGAACTTTATTTGGATGATAAATACCAAAGTGGCTATATTTTTTTACATAGTGAATAAGATAATAAAATAGCTATTTTGGACTTGTTTAAAAATATTAATTAATTTTAGTTTACATAATATTAGCTAACTTAATATTATTCATTTTTCATATTATTGCTAACACAGGAATACTAGAGCAATGTAAACAACTCAACAAAGTTGCAATGTATAGGTTCCAAAGGGCCGACAAGTGAACATTGGCTGTGTAAACTTTGCCAGATGCGCCTTTAGACAGATGCCTTGCGAACGTCGATACTTCTGGCCGCGTCTGATCCCCTGGTACCTACACAGGTTGAGCGTAACAGGTCCTTTGTTTCCGTTTACCTTTTTATTATGTTTATTAAAACAGTGTTTGTTAGTAAATGGGAAATAAGTAGTTTATTTCTGAAATAATAATGATAATCATCATTTACATTAATTACAATAAGAACGTGAGTCTTGAAAAGTTCTCGTTAAATATTAGGTAGAAAATTGAATTACTGTACCTACTAGAAAAAAGTAAGTTTGAAAGAAATATTGATATAGAAATCGATACGTATAGAAAGTATTTATATCTGTGATTAATTTATAATTCTAGAAAACTCGGAATGGATTCAACACTCGCCAAAGTTTTGGTAGACATTCATCAATTTCACTCAATACAACTGTCACCGGACATTTTCTCCAGGTCTAGGTGTCTAGAAAAGTCACTTACCGAGCAGACAGCCAGGATTACTAAAAGATAAATAGGATTTTTTTCAAGTTCGTTTCAAGAATAAGAGATTAATTTGACTTATCGCACTGCGCGGTGAAACTTAAAAGTGGTATAATTGTGACTTTGTTTTACTCTTAACAGAATTACCTGATCTTTTATAATTGTTCTTTATTTCAGTTGTTGGATTTGTATATTATTAAATTAATTTTAATTTATTTATTTAGTAACAATTTAGTAGTAACTTGTTTGGGACGTTTGGGGTAGGAACTTTTGCAAATATCTTTCTTTCAAATTTCTAATCTTTCAAAGCGTCTGGTTGACTTTTCCTATGACTTCCCAAAGGCTAGTTTTTACTTTGCGCAGAGGATTAATCTGCCAGCGTTTTGGGCACTAAACCAGCCGTTAATGATGCCGATGAATAATTTGATAAATTGTTTTCATTTTTGTCTTATTTATTTTAAGTGCAACGTGTTAATAAAGGAAACCTACTGAATTCTAAGTATAGTTTTTATTTTTAAAATAAAATCAAACTGAATCAAATCCAAATAATGTAAAAAATAGGGTACTGAAGTAACTAATGTTATGTCTTTCCGATTAGTTCTGTCGTTCCGTTTACTCTTGCCACTAACAATACCGGTAAAACGGGAGTTAGAGTAAGATAAACAAATAAATCAAAGGTACAAACACTTTTGTTAGCGGCTGTATCCTACTTAATTTATGTACGAAGGGCCTGATTGATCAATAGCCAATATTGGAATGACGACACACACACACTCATGTGTGTACAAATACACACAAACACATGGGTTCATCAATAACAAAGGGTAAATAAGAACAACAGCTATGTAACATATATAACACTGGAAATAAAATTATCAAAAAACCTTTTATTATACGTGCTTCACTAAACATTATGGACACTAAAAACTTAATATGAAAAGAATATGTTATAATGTCATAATAAAAAATTGTCCCTATTTTGTTAACACAGGTTCATGCACACAGTCACATATAGTTTTTTTTATTACCTTTACACAATAAGGTCAATTAAGACTCCGAAACTTGATCACGTTTATTTTAACTTATCTTAATTTATCCAAAATGATAAGACTCTTTGTTGTGTAGCTTTTATTTTAAGAAGTACGGTTTAAAAATAACTGCAAATAATTAATAACATTCAACGGGAATTTTAAGTACATCCGTCATCATTTTTAGCTTATTTTAAAAGGATATGATCGAGATTCTTAATTTGTTGCCAATTATATGCGTCCTTTGAAACAATCCTTCTTCGTTTAACTCGTAAATTGAAATAGACTCCTCCTATACCTGTTTCCCTGATACCATACCTTGCTAGCCATTGAAAAAAAAACACATGTACATGCATTTTTTGTATAAATTAGTACTTGTATTTTCTTATTAAGAGAGCTACTTTCATGTCAACGTGCAAATAAGAAATATCAACTTCCAAAATAAGTATCACTTCAGCTCGGTGTCATTTGTCATACCCACCGGTAAATCGTAAATATTTACTCTTACTGCATTTTTCCTCGCCAGAGTTTGCGCAATTAAATCTAGGTCATCTCACAATCTGTATGTGCACTGTGTATGTGCCAAAAAGTCAATATTTGATTAAGAATTTATAAAATGGCATTCACCACGCTCAGTGCTGATAAAGCTTAATGTATAGAAGCAAATTTATTAAAAAACATAGCTATGCATTCTGATTACTATCGAAAACAGTCCTATACTGACTCCAAAATGATATCTACACATAGTTAACTTTTCGTTTACAACTAAACTTCTTCGAAATTGGCCAACTCCCGCCTCGTGTTTAAGAAGATCTCTAAAACCTCAACTACTCTCATTAAACAAAGATCCATCAAAGCTCATTTTAGGGGACGAGCCCCCTTTCATCCGTCGCATGATATACTACCAGTACCACCGGCAGCGCGACCCGACTGGAGATTCAGAGCTTACTTATCATATGTGACCATTGTTTGAACGAGGGGTAAACAAGCGTTGGGACCGGCTTAGTTCCCGTATTCTATGTCGCCCTGGTACTTGTCACGTTTTTCACAAAAATATTGACGCAGTTTTTTGATCAATTTATCATAAGGAACCTATTACCTAAATAGTAAAAAAAACTCTCTGTATACATGCTAAGTGTGCCACTTGTAAAAAAAATATCTATTTTATTTTTATGCAAATAATATACTGGTTTACCAGCTGTAAAACTATTAACTGGACTCATATGTTGGTCTCTTAATGATTGCTGATGTAGTCAGGATAAAGAGTAAATGGTTAATGACTATAATAACTCAGCATTAGTCGCCACTGCTTGTTTACCGGCGCTTATAGTGCCAGCTCTTTAAAAAATGTAAACTTAATTATTGAATAATGTTGTTAAGAAGTATTAAATTTTAAGGACACCTTTTATTTATCTCTTAGAAATAAATTTAAATATAACCTGCACAACTATTTGTACGAACACATGTGATATGAACACAACACTCAAATAGTTCCGCCAACTTTAAGTTTTAGTTCAATAAAAGGACTATTCAGGGCCATTGAAAACTTTACATAATATGTTTCATTTGTTTCGCTAGTCGGGGCCTAATTATATATTCTTTGGCCTTAATTATGCATAATATAGCAAGTTTGAGCTCAAGCAAATAAGCGTGTATGTGCAAAGTAAAAGGATACGCTTACGAGTGCGGCGGAGGACGCGGTGACACCGGCTGCTTGCCCGTCCAAGGCTCGCCCAGGGCGGTGAACCCGGCCCGTTAATTGTCAAGCTATTATTATCCCTGTTTCGGCCTCTTGTGCCTATAAATACAGTTTATTTACTGTTATTGAGGCCTGTTTTATAATTATGTTTGGGTTAATTCAGGTCTTCGCCATTCAGTGAAATCTTAAAGAATGCTGAGCTGCTTCCAGTTTTTGTGACATCAACTTTTGTGCAATCGTCTTTACTATAAAAAGATTGCGTTTCCTCTCTATATCGTGCATGCATATCCTTTAACATGCATACTGCAGAAAAAATATGTATTTACATATGTTTGTAAATCATGAATTAGCAGCTTTTCTTATAGAAATAAGTTACAATGTATTATTACAAATGTTATTGTTTGTTCGCAGTATCAGCGACATCTATGCGTTTCTTATAGAACTTTCGCACCTTAAGTAATGTATTATGCTTTTTATGTCTAGTATACTAAACACGTTTCTGCATTATAACACGAACACAACAAAAACTCAATTTAAACATATTTTCTTTTCTTTTGGTGCAAAATGAAGATGCAAAGATTTGCAAATTAAACCCTAACCATTAGGACTCCAGCTTATAACTGGCCTCTCGACATATATGGATCCTAATAGAAAACCGCATCGAGTCTGTTAAATTAAACAGATTTGATAACAAAATATTTAAGTTAACGCTTCAAGTTTTACTTTAAGCGGAGGCTGATTTAACATTTTTTTAAAACAATATATGCTTGGTCATCTGTATCGATCAATCTTATAAGCATTTATTCAACCTATTTTCTGCCTTTAAAACAGGTAATTGATTTGATAGATCACTAATTCGATTACAAACACGAAGACAAACAACCTTAATGTTGCTTTTGGTGTCCGTACTAACAACAACAACATATCAGTTCTATTTATCAAAAACTGTGAGTAAAATTGTGAATATGAGTCCAAGGAAAGTCATGGTGAATGCGGGGGTGTGACCGGAATCCTCGACCTCATTCCAACCCTCCGTGACCCTACACAACGACTAGGGCACCATGAAACGAGAGTAATACAATTAAACACCATCCAAGCTACCTGCCTCTTCCGATATTATAAGTACCAGATCATTTAGAACGATTATTCATAGGAAATTACAGTACCTAAGTTAAAAATATACGACGCCTGTAAGAGGGGTCTCCCTCTTGCAAGGTGTCTATGTATATAATGTTTTATCATTTCTTTAAACATGGTAAACATTTGGACGAAGGAAAATTAATACTTTTGCATGTAAAGATGAGTATCGACGTATGAACATACTTCACTACTATTTTAAATCTTTTGCCCGTGATCCTGCTTCTACTACATATTTCATGTTTTTGTTAATAAAAATATTCTACAAAACTTTACGAAACATTATCTGCAGGAACTAAGTCACAAACTTTCCATCTTATTTACATAGTTACCTTAACTCATTTTTAATAAAGGTTTTATCCCTCCACGTAATCAAATCAAATACAATTAGCCGTATAATAAAATATCCATTAGGATATCAGTCTGATGTTAGATGAACGCCAAAAACTTTGTCTCCGTGATATTTATGAAAGGGATAAACGAGGCATATTACTGGGATATTAACCTAAATAGAAACATAGGTACGACTTGCGAGCGCTTGTAAACAACTGGGGCGAACACATTGGCGCAGTAGTTTGTGATTCGAACTTCTGCGCAGGCTTGGGGTTCATTCCCATGAATCTCGTATTCCGATTCGGAGATTTCACGAGTGTTGACAAACTTCAAAACACAAAACCTTCTTAAATTAAATACTCAATGAAAATGTATAAAAAAAATGTATGTATAAAAATATACTCTATGTACTCTTATATGAATACATAATTTGACAAAAATATTGTACAGTAAATTCAATATTCTAAATAACAATGGAATCAATAAGAGGATATGATACTTCTCAATCATCTGCCTGGCCTTTAAAGATACCAGGCTAACAAGACGATAAAAGGTCCTCTAATTAATATTCATCTTAATTCACTAGAATGCGAAGTCATAAAAAATACAAACAAGATATGTACCTATATAAATACTTGGAATATAAGCCAAATAAGTAATTATAGCTGCTTTGTTTATTAATCTGAAATACTTTAACAGTACAAACTTCTTAGTAAAACTTTCTTGGTAAAAATTACTACAAATTTGTACCTCTAGCACAATTACTTCTAAACGACAAAAATATATTGATTGTTGGCAATAATTGCATAACTAAACCAGTGGTTATTTTGTCGTTGAGTGGTAACTCCTTACAAAAAGTAATGAGACATTTTAAAATATAAAGTGGACGTATTTTTATGACCAATCTTTAACACGAGTGCATAATTATTTGCAATTATTTATAGGTGTACAAAGGAATCCTACTTCAAGTAGTTCTTGTTTCGAAACAGAGTTCCATTGTATTTAACTCTCAATCTCCTACGTGCTTCTCGTCTCCTGGTAGCAAGGGTGCGAGCCATGGGGGCCACATGACCTAGTTTTGACGAGGGTGCTCCTCTAGCGGTGTGCACCATCGATCCATGGGGTAGCTGCTGATACGGTAAATTTATAGAACGGGATTCTATGTATCGATGTAATAAGTTTTCAACAGCAAACACCATTTACCTTATGTATTGAAGAGTAAGAACACAGGACAAATAAACAGAAACAATACCAGTAATAAATAAAAAACATGACATTGAACTAAATAAGTCAAGTTCCAATAAAAACAAAAGCCCCGTCGACAATTGAAACCTACATTCTTACTCAGTTATTACGATAAGTTGCCAATAATTAGAGCAGACAACTTAACTTTCCCCTTTCCATTGTTCCTTAACAGTATACGTTAGCTAATTACAGAAAGAATAGCAGGTGGTCGTACAAAACTTACAACAACAGCTACAAAATGTTGCTGGAGTTGACCACAAACATGTATAAAGGTACAAGTTGGCAGCCGACCGCAGGCGACAACTGCAGACGACATGTCGTCGCTTTATGTCGTCGCGACACGTCGTTGCGTCCTGTCGCTGCAGTCATGATTTCGATCCCGACTGCAGACGACAACTGCAGATGGCATCCAGTTGATTCCGAGCGGTCCGTGAAATAAGATGTCTGACGTGTTTGAGAATAGTGATCGCAATTTTTTACGTCTTTTATTAGAAGAGGAAGATGATGATGATGACTTGCTTTTATTAGGTATACAGAAATAGACGACAAGCCACATGTCCTATGATTAAACGCAGAGCAAGTGAGGGAACTTATTCAATACTGATCAAAAACCATTTGAAAAGCGATATGAAAGAATTCAGAGAGTATTGTCGTTTAAATGAAACACGCTCGACGTGTTGTTGCTCCGGCGTCAGCGACACTACTGATTTGCGGTCGGGCGACACTGACATCTGACGCTCGGCGACGCGTCGCTAGCTTCATGTCGCTAACTACGGAGGGAATTTCATAGAAATACATAGAAACCAGTAGTGTCGTTGCGACATGTCGTCTGCAGTTGTCGCCTGCGGTCGGCTGCCAACTTGTACCTTAACGCTCTTGTCAGACTTATTGCACGGTGCATAGGTCGAAGACCCCACTGAGTCACATTCGAACGCCTTCTATCTAGAAATATCGTGTATGTACGTGCAATTCCAGGAATTTTGAACATCAAGCGTGCCTTTAGCGTTTGTTGTTAGGGATAATAAATTCATAATAAATCAGGTGAGACACGCAGATTGCTTAAATATCTTTAAGAGGAAAGCTGCAGAGATGCGTTTTATAAAAGGTTGATTATCATGATTAAGAAAGAATTATATTTTTTTTGCAATATACATCCTATGAAGGCAGTAAATAATGTGAAGTTAAGTGATGTTTTTTTTTCTTTGTAAGGTAAAGTTTTTGCTGTTATATTGATATTTAACGATACACGATAATAACGAGTCATCTTATGGCAACGTATTCCCATGAACCTAAGGGAGATAGGAGCTTAAATATATCAAATAAAAAGACAACAATAGGCTGTACAAAAAGTAAACATCCACGTGGAGGGCCGAAGCCGCCACAGCTGCTGTTGAAGATTTAAACCTTTAAATCTGAGCAGCTGGCGATATCCTTATTATCCTAGATATCGCCTCAAGAAATCCTTGTGATGCCAGTCAACGACCAACAAAGGCTTTACACACATACGTATGCGGGCGTCAGCTGCCGGGACAGCTTGCGCCATAAAAAATAGGCCAATAACTCCGATGGCGAAAAAAAACTTAAAGAAATGTTAAAGATGGC
The DNA here is from genome assembly GCF_003590095.1 of Trichoplusia ni. Lineage (NCBI taxonomy): Eukaryota > Metazoa > Arthropoda > Insecta > Lepidoptera > Noctuidae > Trichoplusia > Trichoplusia ni. Next base: position 7,275,964 of record NC_039496.1, read on the forward strand.
AGGTGCGGCGTCAGCTGCGCGCACGCACCTTTGTAGTAATTGCATTGCGCCCGCGCGTTCGTTTTGTTTACCTCGCCGCACCACATCAGTTTTGTATCGTTTTGTGTCGGTCGCTCGCGTGTGATCGTGGATTTAAATTAAATATAGGGAGCTAAACATGTATGTGTAGATGTATCGAGTGTGACAGGATATAGGCGCCTATGTTCATATCTAGATTACATTATGACAACGAACATCTGCTGAAGTTATAATTGTTAGACTTCTTTATCAACATCGCATGAGGCTTGCACGAAGCATCGCATGCGACCTCACATACATTTTCTAGGCAACGCAGGTGTAACATTCTGCAGAATTAAAAATCGAATTAATTTCATTTGACTATGAATAAGCATTAAAAATAAATACAAAAGTCCTCGATACCTATTTTATAAAATGGCAAAACTTCGATTACCACATGTTCTAAAAGGATCGTTGACCCTACTCAGTATGTATATCGCCTATCACTGTAACAATACCTAGTAGCTACAAACGAACAAACATTCTAGGTTATAAGAAAGCCTTTCCTATAACCTAGACAGGGATTATCTGATCCTCTCTATTTACCTTCCTGTTCCAAAACAATGTCAAAACACAATTTAGAGCTAATCCGCCATTCTTGAAAGTTGTCGAAATCTTTTGTACCTACTAGGTATTGAACCCACAGCATGTCGTCCTTCAGTGAGTTAGCGTAGAACTCACTACATGACTATGAGCGCCTGGTCCATAAATATATTCTCACAAATAAATCGCATTATTCTAGGGCCTGAGTAAGGAATGCCAACCTAATAAAGTGAAGGCAGCATAGCCAACTCAAACAACATTACGCTCCGATGCATGTTGCTCTTATTTTGTATCACAAATAGAGTGCACTTAATGGCTATACGTGCTCATTAACTATTGTTGTACATATACAAGCCAGGACAATTTTATTTAAAGAGTTTTTATGTAGTAAGTACTTTTCAGAGAACCGCTTATATGGGCTTATATAATCTAAGAGACTTCGCAATGATTGTGATATGATTGTCATAGTGCATCTGCAGTTACATACACAAAAAAGGTTTAATTATTTCCAGAATCGAATATACAGAAACCAGGATAAAATTGATTCTCAACTCGTACGGTAAGTTAAACGTGGGAGCCTCTAGTCGAATCTTAATGTAGGACTGCTTCCGTTAAAAGCATCTCTATTCCCTATGTTCAGGATTAAACAGTAGATATTTTTGCCATATCTGAGAGAGGTCCTATGATTGGGTAAATCTCCCGTATTCAGCTTTCAACATTGTTTGAGCACTAACAGAAAAAGCAGCCAAATATTACACCTGTCTAATAATTCAAAGGCCATTCTATCTTGCACCGGTGGAGACTATCGTAACATTTCATTTTATGAGCATCTCAAGTTTTCCCATCAGAAGGCGACGAAACATCTAAATGGGCACGATCACACGACCTTGTTACTAATTATGTTATCTACAAGATTTACAACTTAGTTGACGCCATAACTATCTTAATTCTGATAATTATTTTATGACTAATTATAGTAATATTATTTTAATATATGCGTGGCTTCTGTTAATTTAGGTAATTAAATTATTAGATATCAATGCTGAGAGGGAAAATTAGAACTTTAACATACTGCGTCGTACCGTTACGAACTCAATGAAGAATATTTCCGTTTGTTTTCTTTATAAGGACTCCTGCTCTAAGAAATTAAATCCTTGTGTCGCGGGGGTTTCCACATTAAGTTCGAACTAAGGTATGAATCAAGACCGTTAAAATAAGTAAATAAATGTTTCTTTTTTAATTTGAACATTTTGGTCATAACTTATGGTGGGAGTGTTCAAAAACGAAAAGAAAACCTTATACAATAGTGTTTCTGATCGGCAATATGGACCTTATTCTATTAAATTGTACAAAATTTCAGGTCAACTTTCAGATCGTCTTACTTTCTCCTGAATTTGCAGAATTCACAAATGCAGACTATAAAGCGAAGTTTGATTTTTGCGTGTTTGTTTCCACTCAAACAGCTAGGATAATACATGAAATTTGGTAGTGTGGTAGCTGATCCCTTATTTTGACCCGCGGTTACAACCACGAGACACAGCCAGTTACATTTGTTTACGACCCTGCTCTCTTTTTCATATAATTTATAGTAGCTACCTAAAGTATAGTATAAAATTGAATATTTATATGGTTTTATGCAACGCAAGTTACTAGGTTTTAAAATAAGAAACACCTGTTGAAACCGCGTGCTCAACATGTGAAACGCTTTGTGGGCGTTTGTCACGAGGTCTCAAATGGGACTCTGCAAAAACATCAATTAACTAATATAAAAATAACTGTTCTTTGACAATGCGGCGAGGCGAGGCTTAGGGAAGACTCTCAATGAGATGCATAAAGAAGAGCTCTACAGCTTTCTGAATAGGGTCGCGCCGGCTAATACAGACCAACGGATGACTTCGGAGATGCAAAATCCAAAACTGTCCGGTCTATAAATCTCCACAGCGCTAACGTCCACCTTTTGATGGTTCCCTCTACGTATCTTCAACATAAACCAACTTACACTATTAATATAATCGTAAACTTGTGTAAAAAAAAAACTACATCAATTAAATGCATTATGCTAATGAGACTATGAGTAACCCTACTTAATCTAATTCCCCTTTCCTAATAGTAATAAAAAGATATAAAATAACCAATAGATATAAATCATTCAGGCAGTAGTACGGCCGCCTGCGCGGCGCGGCGGCGCCCGTGCCCGAGCGCACGTGTCCGCGCATCTGCGCGCCTTGTACTTTATAATTAATCTACCTGCGTTTACTTTTACCTGCCAAACCCTACATAAAATACGCATCAATTTAAACGTAAAAAGCAGAATTGATTGTAAGAAGCTTTTTTTATTGACCATGTCTATAAAATAAACGAGGCGCTCGTGGCTAAGCTACAACTGCACAAGTTAATCGATCACAGGTTAAACTATGCTTGACGCGGTCGATCCGTGGATCGGTGACCATCTCTCTCTCTCTCATTGTCCTCTGAGTTTCGGAAAGCACGTTAAATTGTGGGCCCCCGCAAGTTATTCATACATCTTTGACAGCCGTTAGGAGAGTCGAAAAATATACAAGTCTGGAAACTAGTCATACCTACTAAGGAGTTGCGCATAGCCCAGGTCGAAGAGGTCAGATAGGCAGTCGCTCCTTGTACAACACTGGCACTTAGCTACATTTGGTTAGAAAGGAAGCCGACTCCAATATAGTTTTTTAAAAAGCTAGGATTATGATGATGTCTATGAAATAGTCATCTCCCCTGCCGTTTATCTTTTAAAAATACAAAGTCCCCTTAACACTGGTGGTCGTTAAAATAGAAAATTATAATTAAGTACAATACAAGTAGCTAAGGGATCTTCAACAGAATGGATCCAAAAAAGCAAAAACGATGGATGAACGAAACTAAAAACATACAATAAGAATATTTCAAGGTAAGTTATTGTAATTGGCCCTTTAACATTCTACTAGCTGCGTCAATCAACAAACTGCGTAGTTGGTCATGAATACAATATAAACTAGAGCACCCCAAACCGTATTGTATGGTAACAATTGTAATCAGGGAATCATATCTGTGGGGTCCGTACACGAGCGGAGACTGAAGGTCAAGGATACGAGTTAGACGAACTATACACGATCCTCGCGTAAGGAAGCTTTGAAGAACCTTGAATGTAACTGGTGCTTTTGAAAAAGGCCTGCCTGTTTCGTTAGTACGAGTACTACTCCTATTAATAATAGCGCAATGACCAATCCTCAGTCAGCGTTATCTAAAACAAGTCAGCCCAGTAGTTCCTGAGACTAGCACGCTCAAACAAAATCTTCAGTTTTTTAAATCTTAGCTAACATTTTTATCAAGTTTTACTGTATAACGCCCTGGTCTCTTGACGATCCTTGAAACGCAATACCTAGTAATAAATATCTGAAGAACGTTAAGACAGGAAATGCCATTGTGTATAAATACAACAAAAATATTTGAATAGTCGTTGATTGCCTCGGACCGATTACAATTACATTCATAGTTGACGAACTACTTTAAACCGGCCTTTGTGAATTATTACAATTAAATGTCGGACGTCCTTTAATCTTGAAAGAATTAACGGAGGCGTTTACATCGATGGTAGATTAACTCACTTGGGGTTAAAATATAAGCTAAGTTTTTTTATATTGAATTTAACAGGTCGTCCCAGGAGGTGGTGTGACGGTCTTGACAGGTATGGGGGGCGCTAAAGCCAGAAATAAAGCCACAATACACGATGGCGGAGAGTTATACGCAGTAAAATGTTTCCACGAGGTGGTCATGAGCCTCAGCATTGAGGACACCGACGCGCAGCAAGCCAGCAAAGCCAGAAATTGTAAGTAACAAACAGTTACACGGTGCCACAATATTAAGTCTATTTTTTGAAAAAAGAATAAAAAATAAGCAATAGTTTCAAATTAAGCAAAAAAATAAAAATAAAATAATACACAAAATCAATATACTTGCATTTATTTTTAAAATTTTACATTAAATTTAATGTTAACATTTACATTTCCTTAATAATTTTAACGTTTTTACAAACTCCTAAGACTGCCTTTATACATTATGTAACAAGTTGCTAATTTGATAGAGAACTCTGTCGAAAACTACCACTTGACTGAGTGTATTGTGCATTTAATAAGCGCTAGTTTGAAAGTATAAACCTACTCAAGAATATTATTGCTATTTCAGTTCACCCATACACCCGTTCCTACAGATTAAAACATTCAGATATTTAGTTTCAGAAGTCTCCAAATACACAGAACATTTCAAACTGCAAGTTCGAATGATAAGTAGACAAGACTTGCAAATTAAAAAAAATACTATAAAAGGGATTGAATAAAATACAGCTACTGGTAAAATCCTGTATTTTATATTCTTAAAATGGATTATTATAATATAAAAAGTTTGAAATGTATTATATTATGTAATATTAATACTCAATAAGATTATACAATACGGCTGATGATTTCGCCGGGCGCGAGTGGCTGCTGACTTCTACATTATAGCTAATTATTCTACTTGGCAGGGATATTATAACTGGCGACTAACACTCGCCCTGTGCCCCAAATCATCATGAAGTGTAAAAAACCTTAATTCTCCTAATTGACTTCCACTTCTAATGCCATTGAAATCTTTGTGGAGAATAAGATTGTTTAGTTATAATAACTTGACTATGATAGGAAATCAAACTATTTAAGTATGACAAATAACCATAATTTAAGCAGATATGAATTTGTTTTACTATTCGGCTACAATACAGGTATTTTTTGACAAACAGGGAAATAAAAGCATAAGCACAAGAATAAATATATTACTTGAATAAACTTTACGAAACGTATTATACCGTTTTTAGAATTTTAATTACATTATTTTTACAATTTTTGCTTCTATTATTAATCCAAATATCATTAAACCTTTATATACATATTCATATAACTATAACATAATTTGAAGCATTTGTTTAATAAAATTACATAGATAAAGTGCACCTGGATGACAAAGTTCCGTATCAAATTAATATTTTCAACTTTAATTTACCTAGCGCTGGCGTATTCCGTTCTCACTACTAATAAATACGAACCGGATGGAAATACAATATAAGTTATGTGCCTATCGTCGATTTTCACTAGACCCGAATGAGGTAAGTATAGGTAGTATACCGACAAGTCCTCATTCACTTAAGATCCCAGTTTTAGGCCTAATCTACGAATAAGTGATGATTATACAAAAATACAATTTCAAATTTTATTTACCTTAAGTATTATCACTTAAGAGATCAGTCTTAAGACCCAGAATGTTCTAGATCTAAAATTTGAAATGCATATTTTGAGACAACATGAGTCACCGAGAGCTTATGAATATGTTTATGATATCTATCTACCTTAGAACAGTAACTAGACAAGTCATTATACATATTATATTACCTTATTGAATATTATACAGTATGGTATCATATGAAGCAGAAGAAATTAAAGCGCAAGTTAAAACCATTTCGTCACTTTGCTCTGGCGAGGCATTTGCCTAATCAACACTAGTACGTAACCTACGTTGGATAGGAACATCGAGTAACGTTACCAGCTATATAGAAATGTTGATGGTGTCTCATTATGACCTGTTAAGTTTTACTTACATTCATAATCTCCTACGAGGTCATGGTCTCGAGAGGCAGCAGTAGGCCTGGCTTTCGTGCCTGGTCAGCTGTCAATGCCGTGTCTAGCTGTCCATGCGTCTGAACAGCCGGACATGGCAAGGCTCGAGCCCGTGGCCTGCTATTTACAAATACACTCTGAACCCCTTCAAGTGTCTACTACAATATTACAACCAGCCGGTCACTACAGTTTACAACTACCTGATAGAACTCCCCAGACATAATATTGTAGAATCCGTCAAAATTATCATAAACTCAAACGGGAATGTCCCTGTCAGATGTGGATTACAAAAATAATAAGATGACAAAAAGTCTACAAGTTCATTAGATCACACATGTTCACACGAAATATTCACCTTACAGTAATATTACAAGTATGATTGTGTTGAAATCAGAAATAAATCAATTAATAAGCCTGGACGCACACATCACTGTTAGTAGTCTAATGATATCTTCAATCCCATTGTTTACATTGTACAGTTGAGCAAACCACCAACAGAAGAATATACAGCACTCTGGCAAAATAAGGTATCATATCATAAAATAAATTATTTTAGTTGTTCACTAACAATAGCTAGTCCATTCACTGTCAGTGTAGCGCGCTCAGGCACTCTCGCGACTCTCAGTCATTCCTCAAGTGTTTGTACAAGTGTGGCTCCAGCACACCTACTCCACAATCATACCAATATTATGTATTCTCTATAACATCACTGTTACATGTAGTCACTCACTAAACCCTTTGTAAAAATCCTACAGTGAGTATTTCCCCACACAAAATAGAAAACAGATTGTAAAATGGCTATCAATACAAAACAAAACTGGTTCTCGAAAAGCAGAAAATAATAAGTAGGCATTCTTTTAACTCATTCACTATATACAAAAAAATATTTCATCAATTTAATGATTCTTGCATTGTCAACACAGATTAAAAGTCGTTACACGTTATAGGCTTTAAATCATTAAATGATTAAACAAACACGTAGTAAAAGGATCCCCTTATTAATAATAAAACCCAATTTAAAATTACTTCTTTTCGAAATATATATCCAGCTATTTGTCTGAGTATTCAATATACTACAGCTTATAGCAAAATTCTTAAACTTACATGCATATTTACAAAATTTACAAAAGAAAAAAAATATCAATGCTATAAGAAAATTGTATACAACAAACATTCAATTATTATTCACTCAGAAAATTTTGTACATAGTAAAAATTTTATGTAATACATATTTTGCAGACAACACTGTTACCAGTTATTCTCACAGTAGCAAAATAATTTTCTCTGAGTCACTATACATCTCAAATGCACGGCATTCCGAACCGTCAAGGGTCGCGGTTCAAGCATTTGGACAATTAGAATGTGGCATTTGGAATACATGACCATGTTACCTTGTGTTCACTACACTGCAATACAAATCAAAGGCACACAACTCCAACAGTTCCTTTAAATGATCAACTATTTTCTATAAAGTAAGAACTTTAAGTTTAGGTATCAACTATATATTTTTAGACGCTCGTACAATGGTCGCATTCATGTGATACAATATGAAAAATATTATCAATTTGACATAAATAAAAAAATAAACGTTTTAACTTACTGTCCAACAACGTCGTATCACGAACACATCACAACTGAACACTGCACCAACACAACCATCGTCGAGGCGAGTCCACCGCGCGGCGCGAGAGCGAGTCCCGAGCGCTTAGTCGAAGTCTATGTCCATGTTGTAGTGGCGCTGCTCGCGCTCGGCCGACGTGAGCGACGACGACGAGTCCGAGCTGCTGGAGTTGGTGGCCTCGCGCTCGGCCGCCCACAGCCCCGCCGACGACGTGGACATGCTGCCCGACGAGCTGCTGGACTCCGCCCAGCCCGCGCGCGGCAGGCGCCGCACCAGCAGCTCCGACAGCGACGCTGCGGCAAGCACACGGTCACACACGGGCCCCGGCACACACGCTGCAGCAGGACGCTACTCACGGTACTGGCCCGCGCCCGCCGCGCCCGCCTCGCCCGCGCCCGCGCCCGCCTCGCCCAGCAGCGAGCGGCGGCAGATGGGGCACGTGGCGTGCAGCTGCAGCCACGGCGAGATGCACGACGAGTGGAAGATGTGGTCGCACTCCAGCCGCGACACCGTCTCGCCTGCCAGCGCGGACGGGTACACGTTAAAGAGTGCTCAACAAAGATTATTATTTAACAGCATGCAGCCGCGGTACTAGGCTGGTACAGCCCGCAGGAGGTCGTCATACCGGACTGGAAGTTCTCCCAGCAGACGGAGCAGGACGTGTTGGCGGCGGCTTGCTCCTCGCTCACGAGCTCGGATGGCAGCGCGGCGATTTGCTCGCGAGGTAGCGGCGGCGGGCCTGCATTCTCTAGCTGGCCTAATAACTGAGTCACTACTGCGTCCAGACCTGAAAACATCATAACGGTTGTTTTAAAAATTGTGAAAATGCAATAAGAATCAAATTTGGGTATCAATCTATAATGGATGCGCATAGATTTAGGTCAATAGTATACTAAATCTTGAACAGAATCCCCAAACGCACCCCAACACGTGACATAGATTGTTTACATTAAAATTTCAAATAACTCATAGCGGTTTCTATAGATTTGGAAATGTGTCTAAACATTATACTAGCTCAAATCATTGTTTCCATTTAGGAAGGTTTGGGTATCGAAGACGCTTTTAAAATATTTTAGGACTCAATAAAGTGTCATCAGCATGTCTCCTGGGCTAATGGAGCCAGGTTCGCTCCCGGGCTGCGTACCTTCTCCGCCGAACACGTAGTCCCCGGGCGCGCCCACGAGCACGAAGGGCGCGCCGGCCGTGACCGCGCCGGTGGCGGGCCGCGCGCCGCCTATCATCCACACCAGCTGCTCCATCAGCGTCTCACGCCGACCCGCCCCGCTGTGACACACAAATTAACAATTAATTGTTATTTTGCTGGATAAAATTATTTGTAGTCGGTGTGGTATTTAAATCACAGCTTGAAAACCAAGTAATCGAAGCCAAACAGGCCAGAATAAAAATGTGATGCTAAGAGACAGATACCAAGAGGAACATTTCCTCATATATTACAATTATAACATTTAACAATGTGTAAAAATGTCACCTAAGATCTTTAACTCGTCACCTATACACTTTTAATAACCTAGCATATTTATTTACATAGAAACAACCGGCACACGAGACGTGTAAGGTGTGAGCAGCCAAATGTTTTATCGACGTCATCAATACGATCTCATTCGTGCGTTACTCAGATATTCGACAAGCGTCATTCTGTGATAGGTACAACAAACTACGTACGAGTGTAGGTGCGGTATACAATGATGCGCATACACAGCAATAAAACCCTCTTTGGATCGTCATCAGACTACATAAATGGGACCCGTTTCACACGCATGAGCGTTATAGGTGTGTTCTACCGGTTCTACGTCAACATCCGTACTTTGAAAATTGCGTGATACAAAGACTATTTCTATTTAAGGTCATATCAGATTTAATTCCAAGTAATGTTAAAGTTAAATAAGATGCTTGAATAATAATAGGGATGATGACTGGGTATAAAAAGAAAAAATCTCATTAGTCCCTCAGTTAGATAATTGAAAAGTATGAGACACGTATTTGTTCCTTTTTCAGAAAAACTAGAATTGACTGCTTTAATGTTTAGGAGAGGGGGCTTGTGACGTAACGATAGAGTAAAATTTATACTCAATCGTGACGTCACGCGTAAGTTACATTCACTGTAATTTGGTCAATATATGTTTGCGGGACAAATTAAAAAATTCGTATCCATTATTATACAAAAAAGACGGGCACTGCAAAAAAAAATTGTCATCATCCCTATTATCTAATAGACTACAATGTTGTTTGTTTTTAAATGCATGCTCCTTAGATATGGCAGACAATAAAATAACTTACCGCAGCCGACTGCCCGACATTAGGAATGCTAGATCGTTCAGCATTGGCGGGGTGCCCTGAAATAAACGAATAGATTATAATAATATTATGTTTGAATGCGTAGCTCGTTATGGCGATCGGTAACAATGGTATTTGAGTTGAGTCAATGTAATCTGGGACAAAAGTATTCAGATTCTATACTATAAAATAACAGTTTGCTCTACTCGTTCTCTTTCTATAGAACGAGCATCTACTAGACTGATAATCATTTAGACATCATGTGTGCAAGTCAGTCTGAGATAAAGGTCACTTTCCATATGGATAGGGAATTAGTAACTAGTACTAAGGTACGTAACAGGTCTATTGCCGCACAGGTACCTGGTGCAGGTACCTGTGCGGCAATAGACCTAGAAAGCAAGGTACCTAGGTACCTAGAAAGCAAGACGGCGCTCTTCATAGATATGAGAGCGTCTTGCTTACACGACGGCATAAGACCCGCATCAATAGTAAGTGCAAATTTTAGACATTTTTCCTTTCCTCAGCGATGAATAAGAACAGCTACATAATACAGAGCATACAACAGTACATATGACATTGAAAAAGTCACATTGGTACTTGCCTGGGATTGAACCAGCAACCTTGTGCGTTTGACGCCGGTGCGTAAACCTCTGGGCCACCACGCCACCACTTGCAATTCCAAAATAAAACATGACATCATCCAATTGAAAGGACACTGCCATTGACGTTTGCAATTTACATACACCATACAATATCTTAAGAACTACGGACTCATTGTAACTATCGCGGTGTTATTTAATTATGACGTGCATAAATGCGAATCATTGTGATATTCAAATATGCTAAGTATAATTATTGATAAATTCATCACCAGTTTACAAAGTCCGAAAATTCCTTAATATCAGAAACATATTTTACTTCTTGTCTGTTTATGCGGATGCTAAGAAACAGCTCTAGGTCAATAATTTTAAACATTTTAAAATGTATAACTGTTGTTTTATCATAATACAAATGTTTTGTAAACATATGATATGAATAAACAATCAGTAACCAAAACAAGTTCGAGAACATTAGCGAAAATCGGTATAAAAGTGTTATCAGTATTTCGGCGAGGTAATAAGACATGATAAACATCAGCAGCGTGTAGCAAATGCGCATAATCGATCTTATCTATAAATAAGTATCGCGCGGCGGCCACGTGGGATTGTCAAGCCGTGGCTGCGAACATAAACGCCAGTGGAAACTTCAAAACATTTGTTATCGCGACGCGGCGGCCACGTCACGTGTCGACGAGACCGCCGCCGCCGCCTCACGCGACCGCAGCGATAACAACACCTACGTCAAATTAGAACACCTATGTCCCCAGGGAGTCCTGACACACTTACAGCAGTTACAACATGTGTCAATATTACATTTGGTTGTATATTCATTCAAATAAGATCTCTTTGTGAAAGGCCCAAAAATTGTGAAACCATATTTACTACACAGGTATTATAAAAAAAATAAGAAAAGGAAAGAAAATAATTTTATAGTACTGTCTGCTGAACATGTAAATAAACAAATTAATCTTTTATTACATTCACCACGCACATAGTACAGTACATATTATAGAAATTTGTTCTTTAATATTAAGTTTATTTTTGTTATTGCTTTGTTCCTGCACAATATTGGTCTATAAACCTATACCACAGACCTATACCAGGTATGTTATCATCTAACTATGAAGTACAAGATAATACCAGTCTTGAATAAACTTGTTGTCCTTATCACAGTTTTAAGGATAAATTACTGTTTGAACTAAAATACCATTGAAGACATATTACAATGTAAACAATTGTGATGATTCACAAATTACATTATTACTTGTTTACAGTTCATTGGCTCCCTTTACATTGACAAAACATCTGATTGGAAATAAAGAATTAAGTACATTTTTACATTACTTAAACTACAAGATAACTACTTCAGAATATAAATATATACTAAATACCTCACTATGTCCTACCATCTGTGATATTTAAAAATAACTTGTGGTTGGACAATTGAAGGCCTTAGTTTATGTAACAACTATACATAAATAGTTCATATATCACAATTCAGAAGTATTTAAAACCTTACTTGTGACAAGTGGTGTATTTCATCTGAGTCATCCAGATTGCTCATGTCATCTATATTGCTCATATCATCAATATTGCTCATGTCAGCATCACTGAAGTCGTCACCAGACAGCGCCAGGCCTTCGGTCTCATTTTCAAGTTGTTCAATGAAACCGCTGGCACAATATGGACATGTATAATCCTGAAACATTTAGAGGGAACAATTAAATATTGAATAATTATAATTTTAATGTTATTATTTAATAAAGCTCCATTCAAGAGCTTAAAATTGAAAAATAATATGAACAAAAAACCATTAAATAAAACTTGAAGAGTTGAAGGAGAGTTGGGCTGAGGGAAACAATCAGAATATTAATATATATTACAATATGTAGAGAATATCACTCCAAAATATTCTATACCTCAATAACTTATGATCTTCCTAACTAAGTATTATAGAGCAGACATTTCTATTGACATCAATAACATTCCTATACCTATTGTTGGATAGTGGAAGTAGATTTACTGAGTACACAAAAAATGTTCCAATGTCGCAATGGAAAACATCATATAATGTGTATGATGTAACTGTGTGAAATAAGCAATTTCCCGTCAATTCTGACCCCTGGACTATTTTCTAAAGAAATGTCACGCAGTATTGTGAACCGGCTGCACCAATAGCCTTAATGGAAATTAGCCACGGAAATGTAGTCCCTCAGTATAAGCCTATGTAAATTAGATCCAATGCATCCAGGAGGACCTCTTCATAAAGTAAACGTGGTGAACACTTCACAACTGATCCAATAATAGCTAAAATAACCAAAACTATTGATTTTTACCTGCAAAACATCTTCGAATTCTATGTTACACCTGTGGCAGAAAAACCGAGCGGTGGGTCTCCGCTCAACCAAAGCGTCAGCCATTTTAAGAATATATATTCACAGTTTCACCAACAGATATTTAAAGTTTTAAATATGTGCTTGAGGATTGTGCTTTCAAACTCTCAACAAAAATTTAACAATCGCCATTTTTTTATAAGACATGCACAATCTATGGTATGACTTTTTTCTAAAAAAATCACAGATGCTGCAATGCCACAGACCATTATAGAGACTGGGTTGATAGTCTATGCTCTATGAATTAAACAATCCCATGAAAAGCATTCAATGAGTTAAAGAAAGTATGGTTCTTCATTTCAAATTAAATTCTTTAATGATTAATGATTTAAACATATAAGGCATAAAAAAAACCATACAAATATCTCATTTTCCTGATAACCAAAGGATTCAATTCAGTAGTAAAGACTTTAGTTAGGTTGCTTAATGCTGGAACGAGCAAACAGAAACAATTGCAAAATTTCTCAGGGTATAATTATTCTTATTTTGCTTGCTTATCTAAACAAACAACAGTTTTAACTTTAATGACTTTTTGTTATAGTTGCAAATGAGAATATTGTTATTTTTTTATAATTTCATGCTTACAATACCAACAGTCATCTGTCGTTAGTCGTTTGCGTGTTTGCTGTTGGTCATTTTTATTATAAAATTACAAAAATATTGCCTTCATCATGAGTATCATCATGTCTTGTACTATTTTTAGTATTCATTATGATTAATTTACCGAGACTTGCTGTTTTAATGAAGATATACCAAAGTGCTAATGAATAAATTGTATCCAGATAGTACAGTGTTTGTGCAAATGATTGTTATCAAAAATATGTAAAATAAGAAAAATCATGTTGATAATTGTTAATTTAATCAACTATCACCTTCCGTTTAACCTAATATAGGGATCTATTTATACATTGAAACAAAAACACAAAGTTGAAATCGGTCTAAGTGGGTCAACGCAGAGTTGGTATTATTTGATTACAATGAATGAGAAAAAGTTGGTTCAAAACTTCAAGAGTTACATTAACGTATCTCCGCTGGTAAGAATTGCATGTATTTTATGCTACTTCTTTAATTTTTATCACTATTCTCAAAGTAAAACATAGTTATTATCATGAAGTTTGATTGAGGGAGGTTAGAAAGTCGACGTAATGTAATACAAACGTAGTTTATAGTAAAAATAACCCATTCTGTTAATTCCTACCTTAAGTGAGTAATTTGTCCTACAATTTTTAAAAGAAGGATTGATGCCAAGCAGCAAGAAAACAAACAAAATGAATGTTATTTGTAAAGTATGATGCAAATTAGCAAAACAATATCTGGAAGATTAATTAAAACTGTCATTAATTTATTTGCAGAGTAAAGGAGAAAAAAATGGTTCATTACAAGAAATAAAGCCCAAACTATTAAATGGTAAGTGTGAGAGATATATTTTTTAATAAAATAAACCCTTGTAAATTAAAGTTTTAAGAAACAATACTAGTGTAAAGCAATTCAAATCATTGAAGGTCTTGCTTTTAATATAAATAATATTAAAAGCCCAGGACCTTCAATCAGTCCTTCATCGGTAAATAGCTACAGGCTGATAAGACAATGATTTGAATTTGCTTTTACTTAGCAAAATGTGTATAGACTTCAGGTTAGGTAGATTTGAATCTTTTCAGCAATATCATATAATTTTTATAAAATTAAATTAGTTGTGGATGATATGCTAAATAATGCAATTGTTGCACTAATATATTTTTTAATTCTTCTGGCACTGAGGTATCAATAATTTAAGGTTAAATTATTATAAATACACAGGCTGGTTAATTGAATTTATTAAAAGGGCTGTTCCTCCTAAATTGTAAATTTTCCAATCCATTATAAAACTAAAAGCTAAATAATACTCTAAGTGACCTTCGCTACAATGATTGATTAGAACCTAGAACTCCTAATAAAGTAAAGTCACAAAGCGCTATCAATAATTGTAAGCAGTCACAAGTTTTGTAACTGGAATCAACAAGAAGATGTCACATTTATAGCAATGAGATGTATAGCAATATAGAATTTTATACAAAAACTACCAGAAAAATTTCTACAGATAAATCCTTATGGCCTCTATAATTGCAATAATAACATTTTTTGTTGCATTTTCAGTTATAACTGTAAGAAATTTACATAACAAATATTTTGTTTTTTCGAAAAAAGTTTACGAAATTCTTGAAGTGTAATAGAAAAACCATTCTTTATCAACAAAAATTTGGAAACAAACAACTCAAATTATAGAACAAATTAATTATTACAAAAGGAAAAACATCCTTATTAATATTTTCGCGTTCAAAATGTGAATCCATAAAATTTGTTTTATGAATAAATAATGATGTATAATTTTTTTCGGAGAATATACCGTAACACACGTTGTCGTACGATATACGTCAGGTCAGTGACATATTACAATTTCGTTTAATTACAAACCATCCAAGGGCAAAACAATGAAACCTGTGTTTATTCCACAACATTTTATTTCACCCGACACAGGCGCGATGCAAATTACAATAATAATGATTACGTATGCATTGCGTATACGTAACTGTATCGCCTTTTATGAATGCCTGGTAACTTAACCTATGGTAATGGCAGGAGGAAGTGGTGTCCTATACACCATTGACCATTTGATAGTGTATTGTGAATCGCAATGGGTGTTCTCAGGAAAGGTAGGTGCAGTGCTGCCCTTTAAATACCTATCAAACTGTATTTTTGCATGTCGTCCTAATTAAAGAACGAAATTTGAAAAAAAATGCAAATTTACTGCTATCTGTGACCTTCTTTAAAGCATATCTATGTAATGTATCATTCCGAAAGTACATGTTGTAGATTGTCATGTAGATTTTCAGCGTATTCTGTAAATATTATGATGAAGTGAATGCCCATTGCCCATTTATGTGCTGTAAATGAGTTTCACAGTTTAGACAATCTTCTTTGGAACTTAAAACCAATTTGAACAAAAAACACAGTGTCGTAAAGAGGATTAATGCATCAATTTTCTTGAAATTGTGAATAAACTCGATTAAATAACCAAAACAATGAAAAACAAATTCTTATTAAAGGCCGAAAGATTTGCAATAACAGCGCAGCTCACAACTGGCCTCCGGAATTCGCCTTAAATATTTTCGCGGCTCGATACCGCATGAGTCAAAGACAACATTGAAGGTCACGTGTCTTGCGTAAACTGTTCTTATTTCCTTCGACAAATCGCGATAAAAAGTATGGTCCAGATCGCTGACTGCGAAGGCCGAACAGTTGTTTTAGTGTAAAATGTTTGGCACTTTCCATCGTCGCATCTAACAAAACTCTCCGGTGCTATGAGCGCCTGGTACTTCCTATCAGGGTCTGTCTAAAAAACACCGCAAATTAATAGATTAAAGATGCTTTTATTTATTAAGAGTTTAATAAATAGTCAAATTATAAATGTGTTGGTGTCATATGATAAAATGTTAATTGTAATTAAAAAATAACCATAATGAAAGGTTTATCACCCGTCTGTAATGTCATCTTTAATTACGGTGTAGATCGATCATTAAAATGCTTAAGTGTATCACTGTGACGTACTGGAACTAAATTATAACAAAGTCACAATACAAACTCAAACCTGGACAATTATTTATTATTTTATGGTAACTTATCAGTCATATTATTGACAAACAACTTTAGTTTTACGATCCTTTGTGCCATGTTGACCTGTTACTTCATAAAATCCGAGTAATTCGACGTTCCAGATGTGATTCGACACGGAGTTTTTTTTCTTTCGACGGTTATCTACAGATTTCGAAGATATAGCGGTATCAATAGAAAGTGCAATGACACTATAATTACGGGCTACGTGTCACTTTGTACAGACAGGCTTGCGAACACTAACTAATAAGACACAATTTTACCAAGCTCCAGAATGACTTGTTTTCCTCGCTCCAGTAAGCTTTACTAATCGTACATATTTTAAAATAGTTTCCAAATACAATTTTCATGGTTGCGCTCTATTTGCGAACAGTAATTTTAGTTTTATTTATAATTTTTATGATTATTTACAGATTTTTCATGCGCATAACTTAATTCATTAATGCGCTTTCTTTTTTACGAACTGACTTGGAAATGACGTTTTTTTTCTATCTATTTCTGAAAATAGTTTTAATTGATACGGGAACATGTTGTACAGCAATTGCTACTTTCATTAACACTGCAGGAATAAATGTTTCAATGTTAGTTAAACGATGTGAAGATATCATCTTTCAAGTTCAAGTCATAACAAAACTTCAACACAACACAACGTAACTGTGATCTTGAAATGTCCAAACTTAAACCAATGTTAGTAAATAATACGCAACATGTTTCTAATTGTAAATGCTAATTAATTTATAACAATACTTCATTTGATAAGAATTGTTACAGTGTTAATCAGAGCGCGATTTACGTAACACAATATTTATAATTTGCTAATGACTCATATAATGTGCGTGGAGGTCGTTGCCGTATATAGATATAATAAAAAATATTTGCAAGCTAAAACGGGTATTGTGATGATATTTTAATTATTGAATTGCTAGAACAAAGTTGCGCACGCATTCGCTTCACTTTAGAAGCTAGCTAAGGTTTTGTTCCGTTTTCTTTCAATAATGACCAACCTAAACACATATTGGCTATAGTTTTATCTTATCAATCCAGAAACGTATTATACAATTAAAGTTATCAGTTTTGCTCGTAACTCCTAGTAGTACAAACATGTATGATTACACGCAGAATAGTGTACTTAATCATTACTAATCGTTCATTTCAAGGGTAACCATTATCGTCAAGCATTTTGCTCTATTTAATTGCCAGTGTATCCTTCCATTATATAAGAAACGTAGATCATCGTTAATTGCATAAAAAGTTTATCTTTTCTCTTCAATCACATACTTACTATCATTTGCCTTGTCTAGTCGTTATTCTCTTGTAAATGAGTTTCTTAATGAAACATTTGTGGGTGAAACCCCGCGATGTGCAATTATGTCATTCATGTGCAAATCTAACGTAGGAACGCTTTGCGTCATCTCGAGAAAATGCGTCATGACGCGGTCTTAAGTTACGAAATAAAAACCCACCCGCTTTGTGATGAGGTGATCGTGAAATTCCCCTTTTACATATTTGCTGTAAACTACATATACTACGTCTGTAGTCACACCTTCACACATATTTAGTTTAGATAAATAATTATATCGTATATTATTTGTATAGGCCATTTTCACTACGTTTAAAGTATGCAAATACTCATTTTACGAAAAGTCTGCTTTGAAAAACATGGGGTAAAACAAGTATTGCATCCAAATGGATGTCAATACTTGCCGAGTGAGTGGTACACACGTGATTTTCATCTAAGAAATAGAGGTTTAATAATTTAATTTCTCAAGAGATTATTTATAGCCTAACACTTAGCGCTAAAGTAAACATAGAAACGGAAACCAACAAAATTATGAATGTAGCCCGAACCAGTTGAACACGGGTCAAGCGAATTAATTAATTTTACTACGAGGAGGAAAATAGCTTTTGCTATGAGTAATATGTAAATTAACTGCTCTCGAGAGAAATATCCACTAAACACGACCACCGTAGTGTCTGCCGGCTTTCTACCTCAAAGTAGTCGTGAAATATTATGAACCTTTACCGATACTTAGGGAACTAACGTCCTTTTGCTTGTGATTGAGTTAAGTTACTCGTTTTCCTAGGGGAGCTGGTGACAGGCGCCGCGCACAGCGTGGTGATGCTGACGCCGCTCAGCGAATGGGACCGCGGCCGCTTCGGGTCACTCTTCGTCACCAACTACAAGCTTTCCTTCGTTCCCCTGGAGAACTCAACAACTGATGTAAGTACATCATACTTATGATTTGCTGAACCTGATATTTTACCAAATTGGGAAAAGCTGAATAGGGTATTTGAAAAAAAAAGATCTGTTTAGTCCGTCCGATAGATTTCCAAAAAATATTGTAAACGTGTTTTTTCTTTTATCTCGGAAACAAAAAAATACGGTAATAAAGTGATTTAGAATCTCGTGTGCCGTCACTTACTAGGCTTTTTCTAGCAAGCGATGGTTTTAGCCCCCACCAAATTTAAGTGCTTTGTATCTTCATTCTTTTAAATGATGCGATAAAATGAAAAATATGTATTCATTTCTTGAAAATCTGTGTGACGGACTATAGTCATTTTTATTATAAGATTATGTTAAATACCCTATTCAAATACAATCACGCCGGAAATATCTTAAAGCTGCGGTTACTCGATCCAGTTTCGTCACAGGCCCATAATAACCATAATAGTGCCATGATCCAGACACCTCATTTATCTCGGCGCAATTTTTAATAGTTATTCAAACTATTGTAAGTCGTGTAAAAACCGTCGCCGGTTCATCATTCCTCGCGCCATTGTTACACCTTTCTTTCTCTCATAACAATGCTCGACTTTCTAAAGGATATTCTTTTAAATCCGCTCGTTAATTTCTTAGTTGATAGCGAGGTAATTAAAACTGTCATTAAGTTGATACGAGAATAATATTAATTAACTAATTGTATTTATATCTCTTATGTTATTTTAGGTAAGAAGTTTTATCATTAACAGTTTTAGTTTTTTTGTATGATTTAGTTTCGGAACTTGATGAAAAAAAGACTCCTTTAATTTATATATTTGCATGTGAATATTGTATATTTGTCCAGCTGCAAACGGTATGGACACAAATAGATAGTTTAATTATCTTGGCGGTGGTCGATGACCTAATAAAATATTTTAGCGCTTTGCACATTAGTTGAAAAGGTTGATGTAAAAAGTTAGCCTAAGCAAAGTACTTTTCGGATGGGATATCATCAAATGTCTCCTTCCGCTTTGGGTTAGACGGAAGGGAGTGTCAGACTCCTACTCACTAAAATCCACATATGTTTCTAGTCCTACTTTTGCCCATCGTGTTCTGTCAACCCTTTTGGACAATCCCGCTGCCTCATTAGGTACTAAGCATAGTTAAGCTTAACTTCATTTATTTATTTACAAGAAGCCATTGCATTATTTAATACACAAAGACTTGTTTCGCGGGGGCTTTCACTAACATTCAAGTCACATGCAAAAGACACCCCGACTCAGAAATAGCTTTTGTGCTTCACACAAATACTTGTACACGGGATCGAACCCTCAACATGTCTACTGCTCAGTTGGCGTGGTTACTTATATCACTCGGTTATTCGTGCTGTCCTTTTCAGTAGTATAAAAACCGAAATTCTTTTGACGGTTATTCAGGAGTACTGCCAGCGCAACTTCCTGCTGGGCGCGTTCGACGTGCCCCTGACCGGTGTCGGCGCTGTGTGGCTGACTGATGGCGGCCCTATACGCCGGCGGAGACTCATGCCTTACGGGGACATGCCCGCCAAGGTCAAGGGTCTGCAGGTTGTTTGTAAGGTAAGACACAGATAAACTACAGAAAGCGTCATATATTTTAAATGGATAATATGATGATAATCTTTCTTTTGGTACTACATTATTTGATAGTCTCCGTCGACTAGAATGACTCGCCAATCCTTTGGCCCTGAAGTAATTAGCAAAATTCGGGTATTCCAGAGTAATCTTGGGATTTTGCCTCAAATGCTCTTAATCTATTATATTCCTTATGTTTACAAGATTACCCATATTTTTGCCTTAAAACAAAATATTTTACTCACACCAAATTTATTTACAAAGATAACGATGTTTTGATTAAGAATATTGTATTTGAGTGCGAATGCGGTAGAAATGAACAACATCCACATATCTTGTTAGATTGTTGGCGAACATTTTTTATTTAACCGCACATCATGATTCATGTCATTAGCTAATAAGTCTGAGAATGACTTAAGCGGTATAAATAGGAATTAAAAAAAAGCACGCTATCCATAATTTGAGTATGATTAAGTTTTAAAGGAAGGTATGCCAGCTGAATCATGAATAAAAATAGAATTAAATTTCACTTCCAGTAACAAATAGATCAAGTGAAAACAAAACAAAAACTTAGAATACAAATATACTAATAACATTGGAAACCGTAAATCAACAAAATCAGATGCCAGGCAGATGTCTTAAAAAAAAAACAAGCACCCAAAAACTATTTAGGAACGTGAAAACCAGCCAGTTATTCATCAATATTGACATAGCTATCAAATACGTTCCATACACCACACACACAAGACATACAGATGCCCGCCAATCTGTTCGCCGCTTATCTAATCTGATTAGCGTTGACTCACTGTCACATGGCTATCGAGTACACTCTATAAAACAGATATTAGAACCGTTTAGATTTGTAATCCATTCAGTTTAAGTTATCGCATAGGTTTTAAACTTTTAATGTAATTTATAAATGTGAGTCATAAGTGACTCAGTATGAACGGCTAGGAAAATATTATATTTTTAATGAATGAATAAAAACTTTTTAAAGTAAAGTCTTTATGATTGGGGCAAAATATTTAAAAACAAATAATGAATACCATATTCATTTAACCTTGAACTATTTAACCATCCTGACCTGTGCTGAATAAAGCTATAAATGCATAAGCAACAAAATATATTTTACTGAAATTCGTATTATGTATCGTGCACAACAATAACAATTTAAAACGTTTCCTTACAGAACATGAAAGTCCTTACGTTCAGCTTTGCGAACTCCCCAATCGACAACGGCCGCAAAATAGCACTAGCTCTAATGCACCACGCATTCCCAAAGAGACACGACCTCCTGTTCGCGTTCGAGTACAGAGAGCCGTACTACCCGACGCTCCCCTCCGACATGAACATGTTCCACAGGCCCGGCGACTGGAAGCGGGAACTAGAGCGGTGCGAGTGCCCGCACTGGAGGATAACCTGCATAAACGGAACATCGGACGCTTTCATGTTGACTGCAGGGGAAACACTCATAGTTCCCAGTTCAGTACTTGATTATAATCTAATGGAGTCGGCGCGCCACTTTCGGTCGGGAAGGGTCCCGATATGGGTGTGGGGCAGGCCTGAAGGCGCTGCCTTACTGAGAAGCGGAGAACTACTGTCAACTGAACAGTCGGCCACCGCGGAGAGCGTGCTTTTAGAACAGGTATGCTTATATCGTTGTAATATTGATTTATCATCCTTATTCCAAACGAAAAAGGTTCATTTTCGTATTTCCTTGTTAGAAGATTGACAAAAAAACTAAACCCTTTTGGTATAGAATACATGACAGGTTTCGTCATATGTCGAGTTTCCCCAATATCCACGTCATAAAGTACGTAAAACATAGGCATCATAGGCTTACGTCATGAGGAAAATGAAATAGGTCATGACACTTTACATTTGCTGTTGTCATACTTGTGATAACTAGTTACTAATAAATTTAATTATTGTGTAGAGACTACTATGTACCTTCACAGTCTGTACATTTGACTGACCTGTTGGTCTAGTCGTTAATGGCCCTCACTGCCATAGACGGAGCGTTGGGTTCGATTCCTATATATAAGCAACCATGTTTTTGTCTTACAACAGTTACATCACAGTTAAGGGTAACTTCCTGACTTAAAAATCTATCTATCTTATGTAACCTATTTTATCAACCAAATATCAACCTTAATGCTCACATATAGAGTGTATATTCGCAGGTGCGTCGCTCCCACCCGAAGCTGACGCCGCCCCACGTGATCTACCTGTGCGGCAACACGTTCACGAATACCAGCGGGGCCAACGTACTGCCCCCTCTGACCACGCTACAGACCTCCTATAAGAAACTCGTTGAATTATGTACACCGACCACGTTACGACAATTCTGGGTAAGTTAAATAAACATATAAACGTATCTATTTTTCAAACAGTTGGATCAAACGGCACACAGTGTGCAACTTTGATTCAATTGGATTGAGTTGTTTAGAAGTCGAACAACGTGACTTCTAATTTATTAATTTAAAGATATGTGAAGGACTATATAACTTGCTTGAACCTTATCTTTCAAGGGAATGCCCGCAAAGTACACATTCTAAGAAAACTTGTTGTAGGTAAACATTCTACACGCTGTGGTTTATGTTGCTAGTCCATAAGAAACAATTCAATTTTCCTGTTATTATCGCGTTGTGAATGAACTTCAGAAATTCCTTCACTACTTGATACAATAATAAACAATATGGGACAATTGTTTACAGACTACCTTTGTTAGCCTATATTCTGATTGTTTAGTACAAATATTTTATTAGAAATATTTCTTCATGGGAAATGCTATAATATCACAACAATGGTGCTCAAAACAAAAACTTTGTGTCTTTTCATCTATAAATAAGTTAAAAATACCTTATAGTCTAAGGCAAAAAGTATAGTTTAACAAGCAAAAATAAGCTTAATAATCTCTTAAATACAATATATTTTACTTTGGCAGAACCAAGACTCGCAGTACTACACGATCCTGGACGAGAGCCGGTGGCTCCGCTACGTGGCCAACTGCATCGCCTTCGCGGACGACGCCGCGCAACAACTCGCCAATAACGTCACTGTTGTCTTACAAGAAGGTAACTTACCCAAACTATTGTAGTTGAGAACTATAACTGCAAAGTGGTACCGCTTTGTACTTGTAAGATACTTAATCATTGTTTTGAGTAATTAATGCCATTTTAATCCGGAATCAGCCACAACCGAGCCAGTCTTAAATGGTGCTTGTTTTGTTGGACATCCTTTATCCAACTTCTATTTATATAGAGAATCACCTGTTGTATTTTGCTGAAGTATTATTTTATTTAAGGTGATGGCGTGGACTACTGTGCGGTGGTATCGTGCCTCACTCAGCTGCTGGTGGACCCTTACTTCCGAACGATATCGGGATTCCAGTCGCTCATACAAAAGGAATGGATCGCGCTCGGACACCCCTTCTGTGATAGGTGTGATATATAGTTTTTTTTGCATTTGTCTATCTTTTATGAGAGTGACTTAGTTAACAAGTCATCATATAAAATTACTTCGTAAAGAACATTTTATTTAACCACTATTCACGTCAGAATTTTACTTTTAGTTTTGTGATATATTGTTGTCCATAAGTTTATAACTGGAGTATGAGATAAGTGATACCAAGCAGGCCAATGAGAATACATGAAACAGGTTTGCATACAGTAAGTCCCCCCCCAGGTTCGGTCTCCCGCGGCCGGGCAGCCCCAAGGAGCAGGTGAAGGGCGCGGCGGCGGCGGCGCAGGCGGCGCCCGTGCTGCTGCTGTTCCTGGACTGCGCCTGGCAGCTGCTGCAGCAGTTCCCGGCCGCCTTCCAGTACTCCGAGACCTACCTCACCACGCTCTGGGACGCCGCGCACAACCATATCTTCGACACCTTCCTGTTCAACTGCGCGAGGGATCGCGATCTAGCTGTGGCTAAGGTGAGCTGGGTGTTTTGTTGTTCTAAACTAAACGAATATATTACAAATTTACAAGGTTCCCAATGCTAAACAAGAGGTAACAGCAAAATCGAAATGAGAGGCTGAAGTAGTCGTGAAACAAAAAGGTTTCAATAAAAAGATTCAGTGTAGTTATTAAACTCTCCATGACCCTGTTTGAAATGACATATTATTGAAAACGATAATTATATTATATTACTTCTTTTTCCCTTAGAACTTCGTTCAGAGGCCAGTATGGGATTGGGGCGAACAGTTCTCAGAGCAGGACAAGGCGTTGTTCTACAACCCGTTGTACATGGGCACCAAACCCGCCAGTACCACGCAATCACAAAGGCTATGTAAGTATATTGATTGAAATTATATTTTGTATTAGCTGTTGCTCTCGACTTCGTCTTTTATTTATTTAAGAAATGTTTTGACTGTGAATGGTCACTGCTTAGTTTAGTTTAGATCTTAATATTTCTGAAAGATTTTTGAAACATTTCAATATGTACCTTCCCTCCTGAGCCGCACATACCGTGTTTTTCTTTTTGCCAATTGACAGCTTTACAATATGTACAATTTTGAACCATATTTGAAGCGGAATATGTAACGCAGTCAATCATAGGTCCGGCATGCCCCACGGCGATATTTAGAGACACAGCCGGGAACATCGTTCTTTTAAATACATCGGAATATGGTGCCTACACCTTAGTAAATTAAATTTGTCATTTTTTTTCCGAGTTTGTCGCAATTTTTTCTTATTATTTTGAAGAATATTTGAAGACTAAAAAAACGGTTCAGCCGTTCTCGAGTTTTAGCGAGACTAACGAACAGCAATTCATTTTTATATATATAGATAGATAGATGACTTAAGCGTCAGCTATGTCATAGACGTCGTTTCTTCTGAAATTATTATTGCTGGGATAAGTATTCAATCAATCGATGAGATAAAAAGAAAGATGTAGACCAATTTATCTAGCCCACTGCGTCCCACTGCTGGGCAAAGGCCTACTCCAAATCCTTCCACGATTCTCTATTCTGGGCCTCATGGAACCAGCCCGCGTGGTAAGCGTTAAGGTCGTCTTACCACCGCTTCCTAGGCCACCCACGGCGACGCCGTCCATCCGCTGGCTCCCATAGTGTGGTGAGTTTGGCCCAACGACCGCTGTCCATGCCACTGACGTGACACGACCAATCCCATTTTGGGCTGGCAGACTTTTTACCGACCTCTATAAGGCCAATTTTGGAACGCAGCGTGGTGTTCGGTATCCTTATTTGTCGACAAATAAAAATTAAAATGTTTTGTTTGTCCATTAGCTCAATCGTCTCTAGGCACGGGCAGTGCGGGCCCGTGCCAGTCCCGCCTGCAGCCGTGTCGCGTGGTGGCGGGCGTGGAGCTGTGGGCGCAGTGCTACGAGCGCTGGCTGCCGCCGCTGGACGCGCCCGCCGCCGGGCCCGTGCAGTACCAGCTGCACAACTACCACGCGCGCGCGCAGGTACACACACACACACACAGCAAGCAAACACGACGCAAAAATCACACATACGTACTAACCAACGCTTATATTTTATTAACACCGACTAGCCTATTCTAGACACCGCATTAAGGTTAATATGCCTCTAGAAAGTTTTACTGAATCAAACACGCCAATGTCATTACAAACCCCACTATTATTTGCATCAGATCCACCAGCTGAACGAGAAGCTGTCGTCCCTGTCGATCCTGTCGAGCCGGCAGTCCAACGGCTCTGGCCCGGCCCCGCGCGTGTGGGCGGTCCCTCGCTTCTTCCCGTTCAGCGTGAGCCGCGCGGAGGCCGCTCCCGACCTGGACGCCATGCAAGTCAGCCTCATCGACGCTAGTCAACTCCTCGACTCACAGTCCCTACTCAACGCGCCCGACTAAGGTACAGCAGCTGCAAGCTACCAGCCTACTTACTATGACCACCTGAAACAAGACTCCACGTATGTGAAAGCGAGATGACACACAGGCCCGTAGCGGCGTCTCACTTCCACGACAGCTCCAGTCCTGCTTCAAGAGTTCATGGTTCGGGCATTGGTAACTGCTCCGGATACAAACAAACAAATTTAATACTAAATAAAACACATTTTATTTTACCAATATCCAATAATAAAAATAAAACGCGCAGTACGGTCAGTGTACCTTGGTAGCAACGAAATGAGCTACAGACAAAAATATAGACTACTATAACCGTTACTGTACCGTAGAAACAAATGTTCAATTTGGTTTTTTTTTATGAATATGTAAAATGCAGTAATAATTCCGTTGATTGAATTAGGACAAGACATTTGACAGTTTTTGTTAACAAAATATATGAAACATAAACAATGCTACGGTTATCATTTTAAACATTTTTACTTTTAATTGTGTTTACCTGTTTGGCAGTATTTAGATAAATCGAAGCCTAATATTTAAATTGATAAAAAGAAACGAAGTATCACTTAAAAACTACGTAAAGAAATTGTGTGTGCATATCGATTTTATGACAAAATCAGCAGTTTAAAATCGGAATCAAATAATGTAGAAAATTGTCGCAAGCGATTTTAACACTTCAGCCTAAAACAATAAGTTTAAAGTCTGTTATTCAAGTCGCTTCCATGTGTTCCGCGCCTTAGGTTAAACAGTTTGTTGTCGTCCTAATATTTGTTACGTATGTTTAATTACCTGGAAGATTATTCTTAATTATAATGATTAGAGTAAATGTGAATGTTATGACTTGTTTTCATATCAAGTTCGCGTCCGTTGATTTTAGTCAATTATTTTGTATATAGATGACTGTTATTTGATTTTATCCTTGAAGTTTTCATAGCAAGATAGTAGTCTTCCAGTTTTCGTATCCCGATATTATTATTTCCTTGTACCAAATAACAGGTAGACAATAAACCTTCCGCCGAGTGTTTATCAAGAACAAGTCTCTCGAACAAGGCTCATGTTTTACGCCGAAGCCATTATGGAGTATTAGGTAAATTAGATTTTAATATATTCGCGTTACAATTAAGACGTACATAATAATTAAGTTGTATATAGTCGTGATATAGCGTCGTTTTCTGTAATAAATAAAAGTATTTTTAAGTTCCCTGTAACAAGGAATTGATTAAAAATGTATATTCCATTTTGAAATGATAGTTATATTTTTATAAACGATCGTTTTATGGTGTGACCATTGAAATTAAATGAAAATATTCAGTCTATGCGGTAATAGGTAGACACGTCCGGGCCATTCCTAAATTATTCCAGTATTTCAAATTTATTATCTTTCAATGTCTGCTTGATGTCGAGCTTACTGTCAAACGTTAACATATAAATAAGTACCTAATTTTGTTACCAATACTAATCCTTATTAATACTACTCTACAGAATCTAAAGATACTATTTCGCTTGAGAAACAACCGCATGATTTTATAAAGATTGATCAGATATTATTCATACAAAATATAACTGAATGTTGAATGATTATGTTGTAAATATGGCAGCTTCAATGCTTACTTAAGTACTTTGTTATTATCTTATTTATTTGACCGTAATTTTACTGTAATTATCATTTATTGAATATATTCGTACAACTATTGTGTTGAACTGATATGTTAATATTAATATGTACTTTATCATTGTCCACTAAATAATATTACTAACTAAGTTGAGTCATGGAAGTTGAATACAGTGTATTCAGTTAAAATTAAATAGTACAAGTATATATCGGGGCTCTTTAGGTAAAGAGTCAGCCATAAAACAAACGCTGGCGCCAACTTACATTAAAAATTTAAAAAACATTCTTAGAATCAAATACGTCCTAAGTATTCGGAATATTTCGCTAGTGGCGCCATCAATAACAATTTCACCCCTTCATAAATAGTTTTATAGACTGCAGGAGACACTTGTTCATGAACAAATTAAAAAGGTGGCAAATATAATATTTATATACGGTTAAAACTTATTTTGATATTTACCAAAATAACTGACATCGAACTCAAACTCCGCAAGTACCGAATTCGAATGTACTTGAAAAATAACTATAATGACAGTTGACCCTTGTACGGCAACTGCTTTGTTAAACTTTAAAGTATAAACGACTGGTAGCAAAAGACTGAAAAGTTGCTACTGTTATAATATACCCTGGTGTTAGCACTTACTGAAACGCAATACGCAGGTGTTTCATGAACATTGCTGCACATAGATGTCGCTACTGACGTCACGTTTGACACATTCCCGTGTCCTCTTGTTACCTTATAAATATAAACTGCCAGTACAGCTGGCATGAAAGGCATCAGCGTTACATTTCGTTAAGATGCCAAATTATTTATGTAAAATCATTAATGCATCATTTTTTATCATATCACGATTGTAATTTTAGTTTTAACTGACGTTATTCTATGTAACGACTTGTAACGGTAAAGCCATTCGTGCCAGCTCTGCTGTTTTATTGAACCTACATGTTGGGAAACAAGCAGTGTTGTTGTAACATTGTAAGTATAACTATTTTTATCATGTAGTTGCAAATATTTATATAATTTATAAGTTTACGAACTGTTATAACTGATTAATACAAAAGATTGTATGCTTATGTCTTTCAAGTTTCTAATGTCACTGTCATTGTTGCATGGGCGGGAAATTTTGTATTAGAGATGGGTCAGGCCTGTTACATTTTAGTTTAGTCGATTTTAGCAGCAGCAAATTAGTAAACTTTTGTAACGTAGTATAAGTTTCATTTAGCCTCCTAAATACACGTTTTTGTTGTTGTCAAGTAACATTCATTAAAGCCTCTGTCTACTTAAGCCCGATATTAGTGCCATCTCATTTTCTCACCATGTATCAAAAGTAAGAAGAGAATATTAATGATCATGTAGCCCAGTGCAGTCCAAATTGTATGTTGAAATGATTCGTACCAAATTATGTTAGTGTACCTGACAAGGTAATACACGAAATGTTCAAATGTGAGGAATAAAGGAGTTACGAGACATGTCTGTTTTATTTATATTTTATTCCCAATATAACACTCACGACAAACATTGTCTTAGATAAAAATATTTTACCCCTAAATTTATAAGAGTTATTAAAAGGTCTTTATAAAACATTAAATACTGTTTGTATGCTTTCAAAAATAATATATCTTTGGCATATTCAAAAAACGCAATTATGTGAAATAAAAAATATATCATAAAAAGGCTTTTTAAAACTAATAATTGTATATTAGAATCACTTTGGTTAATTCATATTTATAAATAACATCCATTTATTACTAAAAGACAATTATGTCACATACACAGTCTAGAACACACACAATGTTAATTTGTCTTTTACATATTTGTGTATCATCATAAGATAATAAGTATACGTATACATCGTATAACCGATAGGGAAATAATCAAAATAATGCGTTAGTTATTATAAAAATAAAATAATGCAAGTTTCATTTGTACCAAAACAAAGAAACTCTTGATTTCTGTACATAAAAGGTACAATTTCTTGGTAGGAAATTCTGTTTGCTACCGATTACTGGCCTATTTTATTCGTTTTACAACTACAGTAAAATAATGTAAGTACACCCTTTTTATAGTCCAGATACTTATTATTATTAACTCATATAAACCTCCATAAATCAGCTAACATACATTACGAAAGAGGTAATATTACCATTACCATTCACCAATAAGTGAATGCCACCAACACGTAAGACTAAGCTGGTTTCACCTCCTCAGCCGCTTTCGCCGCCTTTAGTCTGTTGATCTTATCAAAGTGTTTCTTCACGATTCTGATGCGGTTGATGAGCATGGTTCTATGCCAACTCCACGATGCCCAGCGCTGTTGAATTTATAACTTGTCAACAAAGTTGATAGGTTCTCAATTAAAAGATAGGTACCTAGTTAAAACAAGTAGTCGCAAAAAAAAGGATATAAACAGATATTTTGAACCTAGGTTTGGAGGTCATTTTCATTAATGATAATTTGGATTCACAATTGAAAATAGCAACTATTTGTGTTGAATCTCATAAAAACGTTGCCTTAGTTTCCTGTGCAGATTAAAAGCACTTCTTACGTGCCCACGCACTTAATGTTTTAATAAAACTTCTAAACACAGCAAGTGCTATAATTATATATGTAGAACCTCCTGAGACATAAAAAAGGAAATATTATTTTGTTTTATCTATCTGTTCTTAATCTTTAGGTCTCAAATTCATTAAAACAGGCCCCTTGTTTTTAATCCTGCTCGGCTACGAAGGTCTTAAACTTAAAATAAAACATGCAACATTAACGAACCACATTTTATTCACGCTTCACGGAATAAGTTAACAACCAACAAATAAATTCTCATTCATAAAACCAAAATTACTACTGAACCGCTCACTACAAACAGAGCCGAAGCTTAGTGGACTTATGTCTCGTATATTTGTTCTGCCTCAAACACTTCAGGAAATTCTATGTCCATAGCAAAATACTCTCTATTCCCATTGCTATAAGTACCAATATATTTTGTTTCAAAAACGTTACCCTACATTTTTATCAATCCCCGAACCTTCGATGGGAGCCTAAAGTATAAATAATCCGTCTTTTATATTTTTCAGTGTCAACTTCGGATTTTAGAATGATTGATTTCGAAGATACGATGATTGATCAAAAGATAAGGGACCTATAACAGTTTTAAGGCATAATCAAATATCTAGACATTGGCGTCTTTAAAATACATCCTATGGACTCAGTGCTTTATTCAACAGATATGTATTAAAACATTTCTGCGACTACCATGGCGTTTAGTGACTTGAAGCTATTATTATATCGCCATGCTTTAGCAATCAAAGGCAATTCACTCTTTTTTTTTTAACAATGAAGTGAGGCAGTTCTTCTACACAATAGGAACAAAATGCAGCATCTACAAGTCACTAAAAAGCCACGTCTAATGCTAGACTAGTCTAGTCTAGTCTATATCAAAAGTTATTAACCACCAACACGTTTAGAATTATATAATAACTGCAACTCGCAACCTTATTGTAAGACACATATACATATAGACACGTAGGGAACTTGAAAAGTCTCCTAGGAACATTTTGTAAGTGCATAAACAGCATCCGACTTGAATCGTAAAACTACCTGCTATCTATTCTGACTCTACTACTGGTAAATGCATGGACGCATGTGCGCGACGTCCTATCCAAATTCGAGACAAGCAATCTTATTTATTTAATGTTCTGTGACGGTCATGTCTCGGGTTTGGACGGGAGGTGCAGCGGCACCCCGGCAGAGGCGTGTGTGTGAGCGCGGGTTGCGGGTGGTCGCGGGCGGTTGCCGGGTGGTCGCGGGGGGTTGCCGGGTGGTCGCGGGGGGTTGCCGGGTGGTTGGCGGCTGGTTGCCGGGCGGGCCACGCCGCCGCGGTGCGAGGGTGCGCTGCCGACCCGCAGTCAGCGTCAGTTGTCGTCCTCGTCATTCTCAAACATGTCGTTGTACTCTCGCGAGTGTTCATAATCTTTGAGGTCCTGAACAAAACAAAATGATATGTTGTGAGAATGAATAAGAATACAACTTGCGGCTAGTGTTCTATGACGTGAAATAGGGGACAGCTAACAATACTAAACCATCCTCTTTTTCACCTAAAGAGAGTGTATGTTTCAAATAAATAAAACTATTATCCCATGATAATACTATAATATGTATTAGTTATTATAGTATTCACTAAAACAACTAATACTATTATAACCACTTACGAGCCCTCAAACTAAATAAATGTAAGTTATCATGCAAACAAATCTACCCCACAAATCAAATGCATTCTAATGACTCTTACAGGACTAAGTCTAAAAAATTACAAGGCAATGAGGATGCAAAGATAAGTTATATTATACATTTAATTTACTAAATAGCTTTAAGAAAGTTTAATAAAAGATGGCGCCATTCTAACACTGGGTATTATTGGAACCATTAGCTGACTGAATTCAAATCACTGTTTGTAAAGCCACCAGCACTTAAGTGCTGGTGGCGCCATCTACCATCAAACTAAATTCGTGAATAAGTAGTACGAACCTGGAACATGCCATTGGCGACAGCATAGCCGGTCATGGCTATGGCTGCGAACAGTGCTGCGAGGATCTTGTTGCGTGTCTGGTTGGGGAAGTTGGCAGCCTCGCGCTCCGACTGTGTGCCCGTTGAGTGCTTCTTGGCATTTTGTCTGTTGTATTCTGAAACATCGCGCAACAGTTAGCTGGTATAAAATCAAATAGTAAAGTTTTAGGTATAGATTAATGAAAAGTAATAACAGTTTGTTTCCAAGATGAATGACCATTGTTGAAAGTTAAAGATAATATGAACAATCGTGTATGTCCCTACAGCTTTTATAAAACATGTATTGTATAGTTATCATAACAAAACTTACCATCTGTAACATGCCTGAAATTTTTCTGGTTAATCCTGGCAACAAATCTGGTGAGGTTTGCAATGCCTTTGACGTGATTTGCTAGAGTGGAGTTGGGGAATGGTGCTTTGGCCAATGGTGCGAGGTATGCAAACACTGTCGCGTCAAATGAAGAGGGCCTGTTTCCAAAGAAGTATTCACTCTCTCCTAGCCTATCCGATAGTGTTTTAAGACACTTCTCTGCTTCATTGTACAACTGAAAAATATTTAGCCATTAATTTATTCATGTACAAAATGTATAATAATATGCTTTCAACCACAAAGTTTCCCTTGTAAATAAGTTTTAAGGTAATACAATCAGGTTGCATTACAAAACTGGGTAATGTTTACCAAAAATATTAGTTACTCATAACCTTGATGACTTAAGGAACAAGAGAATATGCTTGATGTTACGCAACTATTAACAATTAGTATTTTATGTTAAGTTCAAAGTCCAATAATATTAATTTAAAACAACATAGTTCCTGGCCTTAGAACAATAGTCATTACTTACAGTTTTCTCAATTTCCCTTAAATCTGTGTGTTCTCCATACAGTGCGTCTATCATTTCTTTAGCTGCATTCTGATAGCGTGATGGGTAGTAAAAGTTGAATGGAATACAGAGTGCTTTGGCATATGTCGGCCTTGTAAGGTCACTGTAATTTTTCTCATCCACCCACCATGCATACTGATATGCAGGGTACAGCTTCTCTCGTAAGTATTGTGTAAATGCACTAGCTTCAGCTGCCTGTTTCGTGTTTAGGTGTACATCCGTACTATAATGCTGTAAAAAAAAAATGGGTGCATGAGAAAATATTACAGATTATGTTGATTCATTATAATGGTGTACAAAATAGTAATCTTATATGACAGGTACCTTCATTGAAATTCATAATATGATGAATATCCAATACATTTAACATAAATACACTTATATAGCATGTTGCAAAAAGGCTAATGTAGTTTCATCACCTTAAAAAATCCTGCCATGTGGTATAACATGATACTCATTGAAATAACAAATGAAGCGTAAAACAAGATCAACTTTCATACACATGAAGGTGAATATATCAATAAGAACATTACCAGAGATTTTAGATGCTCAACCACTTCCTCAAAATTTGTAAGTAGCTTGCGACCGTCCCTCATAACAGGGAGCCGTCCCTTTGGCGTGAAAAATGGATTGTTAGCTTCTCGAACTCTTACTGGCACTCCGATAAATTTCATATACGTCTGCGAATAATGAAATAAAGAATAAATACCAAAGAGGTACCGGCACAATAAACGGTTATAGGTTATTTAGAAAATGACGTACTAAAACTTTGAGACATTCTAAATCGATGGAGGCGAGACCCCATTCTCCTCGCCATATATCTAGCTCTATACTAGCCATTATTTTATTGAATCTTGAAACAAATAATATTCCCTATCAATTTTCCTAACATTGATCAAATGACATGCATGACAGACAGATCATTTTTATTTTTTTTCTTTTCTTACAACACCACCACCATACATTTAGTGTGATGTAGTCGACTATTACATTTAATCGAATCCGTTTTGATTTGCCTGCACTTTGAATCATCTTTTTTTTTATTACGAATCACAGGTACCAATGTATCAGATTCATCATCAATCGTATATAAATAAAATACGTGGTCCAATGGGTGGACCTTTCTTTTTGAAAGTTTATTATTGTACTGACTTGTCGATTGTCTGTAGGGGAAGCTGTAATGAAACAAACCAATCAACCTACCATGAATCAACGAACAGTGATGCAGCCATCTCTTTTACACAAAAAGGACGCTTAATATATCAAAACGGAGTATACAAAATGCACATACTTGGAATAGTTGGATTATAAATACTTTGGCAAAAATATCCAGTCCAGTCATTGCATCAATTTTATAAACATTAGGTTGTTAGGGTCAGCTGTGTGGCTGTATGTTAATCTGTGGTTTTGAACTTTCTGATGTTTTTGATTATTTTTGTGCTGTCAAATTCAAGCCAAGTAGTATTGAGTCTATTGACTGACGTTTATTTTATATTTTGTTCGACAGCAAAGTTTAAAAGAATACTTTCGGCACCTTGAAATCTCTAAAAAACCATTTCAGTGTTGAATCATAGTGCCCTGTGTTCTGTTGTAAGTGACTAATCATCGAAACTTTACGTAGCATACGGTTTTAAAGACACCGGCTGGCTATTAATATCAAGAAAAATGTCTATACAATGGACTTTCATTGCTGGATACCTCTACTTCGAGGTAGCTGTCGTCATTATTATGGTACTGCCCATATTTAGTCCTAGAAGATGGAATCAATTCTTCAAGTCACGTTTGTTTTCCATGTTTCAACAACATGCCGCAGTATACTTTTACGTATTTCTAGGAGTACTAAGTCTATTTTTATTTGATGCTATAAGAGAAATGCGGAAATATTCACACAGCATGGATGCGGCTTCGCACACGCACCTTTCAAATGAAATGAAAGGGAATGTTAAGTTATTTAGAGCACAGAGAAATTTCTACATAACTGGGTTTGCTATTTTCCTTACCTTTGTTATTCGAAGATTGGTAACAATGCTCATTATTCAAGATGAACTGAGCAAGAAAGCTGAAAACATAATAAGGGAGGCAGAGGCCACAGTAAAGTTGGCTAAAACCACAGTGTTAGCTAACACACTGCAGGCTTCTGAACAAAATAATTACGACGAAATAAAGAACCAACTGGAAGAGACTGAGAAACACCTGAATGAGGAGAAATCTAAAGTCAAAGACTTGGAGGAAGAAGCTAAGACTTGGAAATTAAAGTATGAAGAAGCCATTGCTGCTACTGCAAGTTTAGGGAAAGGAGATGAATGAACATTGCAATTAAGTTGTAACTAAGTTATTTGATGAACAAAAGTAAACAAATAATTTCTAAGTAACATTTATGTTGTGCTGGGTGACTAATCTTTGACTAATCATGATTACTACTATATGAGTATGATATGAGATCTTGTTGATTAAATTTGATGTAACTTTAAATACCCTTTATGTAATATGTTAAATGCATTTACTTTTTCTAACTTTATCATTACCTTGTTTAAGATGTCTATGGAGATTATTTGTATATATTAACATTCTTCCTATTTTATGGTTAATTTAAGACCCCTGAGGGGCAAGGGGCAATGGTAATGTAACAAGAAAAAAAACATATAAAAATAATGTATTCAAGTTATAGAAAAATTTAAACTTTGAAACTAGTACTTAAACATGACTGTTTTAGAGACTTGTTAAAAATTGAGAATATTTTTGATCATAACATGCTGGTGCTTTGAGATCTTGTATATTTAGAAACTATATCATTACTATTTTACTAATATTATGATAGTTTATTGATTTCTAGTCTTGTTAAAACATACTTAACTATATTTTATCAACAAATGCATTGAGTAATGAATGTTCTAGAAGCAATTGTTGATTTTAATAGTAAGTTATATAAATCTGTAGTTGAAAATTAAAGTTTTAAATAATCAAAGGTTGGACTGTGATACTTTCTGTAAAAGTAAAAGCAATAAGTATTTAGGTTTAATGTTTGGCATTTAGTTAGAAATATGGAGTTAGTCTGGTCATAACCTTTGAATATCGCAACTATTACTTTTATATCGGTTTGATCATGTAACTTTATTTAATTTATATATTAAGCTGGCTAAATTTTTTTACAATAAACACAAAAAATATAAAAATACTTGTTCTTTTTTACTTATTTTAAGGATGAAAAAGTTAAGAAGAAATATAAACTTAAATTGAATCTTCAGAGATGGTCGTGACTGCCTTGTCTGAAGTAACAGACAAGGTAGTCACGACCATCTCTGGAGAACTTTGAAGAAGATCCTGTCAGCGGTAAGTTACCGATTCATATGAATAGAATAGATTAAATTCCGCAAAATATAATTATACTGAGTGCTAATAGATATCGATTAGACAACTCAAAATGCAAGTCGGTGAGGACAAGCATTCGAAAACTATGATCGTTATATAAACGCTCTCGTAATGGAAACTATTTTTAAGGAATTATTATGATAAAATAATGTGTTTTGCATAAAAACATTCAAGTTTATGCTTTAAAGCTTACTTTGTAAACTACACGAACTGTCAGTCAGCTGTGACTGATTTTTTGACAGATGACGTATGGAAGTTAAGTTATTCGTTTTTCTGTCTCTGTTCCACTTACTACTATCGTATACTTTGCTTTCACATTATATTAATTGACGTTTTAGTTAGAAATAACGAAATAACATAGTTTGCTGAAAGTAAGGATAAATAAATGAGATTTTAATAATAATGAACTCGTACGTGGGTTTCGTCTTTTTATAAAATTGTGTGCTAGGCTATAATGTGTTTGTAAAGTACTACAACAGAAACTAGTGACCCGTTATAGTAGTTACCGTTAAGTGTTATTTATGAATGTAACCATCTTCAATAGAGTCAACAACCAGGTAAGTTTACTTGTAAACACTTCTATAACATATTTTTTGGTATGAAGTATTCACACCTCTCTCTAATCCTTATTTTGGAATCTTTGTTTCTCCATAGCATTTTAATTTCCTACTGAAAGTTTCTGATTATCTTTTTGATTAAATAGAGAAACTTTTAGCTATTCATCATGAGACTAGGAAGTATTTACAAACTCTTTCACGATCTGCAAATATTTTGCTATTACAATCTTTCAAATTAACAACAATTATAGTTAAAGCATAAATATTTATAGTTGATGTAGAGAGGTTTATCAACATAGGACTTGTTGTATATCATACTTTGTTTGTGACACTCTTGTTGTTTCTGCAGGTAAAAAACAGATCTCATTACTGGGTGTCAATTTTAAAAATTAGTGGGAGCCAATTTAATGGATTATAGGTTTTTTGATATTATTTAGAGCAGATTTTAAGAGTGAATTCAGTTAATATGTTGCATGTTTAGAAACATAATTGCTTTCTTCGTGTTTACTGTAGAGCCAGTTTGACCAGATATGTAAGGATAATAGTGAAGAGTTAAGGAAACATGGGAAAATATCTTGTGAATACTTTTTATTCTTGTGTTGGTGGCCTGCCTTTAATATAGCCAAATAAATTTCTATAAACTAGATACTTTCAAGTACTTTTTCTGTGTGTCATCTATGTTTATATCACTATCAGGTTTGATTAATCCATGCTATCTAAGCATATATTATTCATAAAATTGCATTTGGTGTAAAAGTGCTTCAAACTTATGATGTATTAAATTAAATTTTATTTTAAAATGTTCTTCTAATTCAGTAGAAATACATATTTAGCTGTGAGGAACAAATTTCATATATTTTATATACATAGTGACCACACTACTTAGATTACTCTTTATTATAACTTTGAGTGGTATAATTATTGTTTGTATCATTTTATTTCAATAAGTACCTAATAATTGCTTTCACAGAGCAAAGACAGTGGCGGCATGTATTCAGAATGGAGTTCATTGCCGCTGGAGGGCGGGGGGCGCGGCGTGCTGGGCGCGGTCGGCGGCCGCGACGTCGTGCTCGCTGTCGTCAAACAGCTAGCCTCGCACGAGCCCAGCCCGCTTACTACTGATGCTGAGGTTTGTCGTAATTATGTATAATGAATACAGAAGTTAGGAATTGAATATACTTACCAGAAATAAGATGTAGGTATTTAAAAGTGGTATCTTGGATAGTATTGGGTTAATATGATGTAGCTTAGTTTACTTGAACTATTTAGATCAGGAGCACTTAAGACACAAGACACATCATAATATATGTTGATGATAATATACCATCAATATTTTTCTAAGCAGTACTGAGTAATATGTTTGTAATGTTTGTGTGAAGGTGGAGTGGGTGCTGGAGGTGATCCGCTTCGGTCTGTCGCTGCCGCTGCAGGAGCACGAGGCCCTGCGCGACTGCGTGCGCGTGTGCTGCGCGTGGCTGGCGCCGCTGCTGCCGCCCGCGCCGCCCGCCATGCCGCCGCCGCCCGCGCTGCCGCCGCCCGTCGCCGCCGCGCCGCACAAGTACGCGCGCCGGATACTCAGACACCTGCAGAACCTCTTCGTGCCCAGGCCTAATGAGAGTGAGTCTACTTACTACATCCTAGCTACGTCTTTGATGCACTTGTCGTTTGTATATATGCATATGTTATTTTCGGTATGCTATGTGAAATATATCTCTTTTGCAAGCA
The DNA here is from genome assembly GCF_003590095.1 of Trichoplusia ni. NCBI lineage: Eukaryota > Metazoa > Arthropoda > Insecta > Lepidoptera > Noctuidae > Trichoplusia > Trichoplusia ni. The sequence continues at coordinate 7,315,105 of NC_039496.1, forward strand.
CTCGCATTCATATATCAAATGGATATTGGTAAGTTTCCAAATTAAAGTAAAATTAAGATAAGCTAGAATTTTGAATACACAATTTAATAAAGAATATCTGTAGAGCTCAAGAGTGTTAGTTATGATTAGATAATTACTGCCCCTCATCTCTTATCGATCATATTGGCCAATATCACCATTTCTGCCTGATCGGATTATGATTAACTCTATGTGCACACCCAAAAGGGCACTCAAATACGTAGGTACATATGTATGTTTAATATCTATTGAGGGAACCGCAATAAAGATATGATATAATGTTGTGCGGCGGTGTCCAGGCGTGGACCTGATGAGCAAGCAGGCGGTGTTGTGCCACCGCGTGCTGCGGCTGTCGCGCGCGCTGGCGGCGGGCGGCGCGCTGGGCGGGCGCGAGTGGCGCGCGCTGCTGCTGCTGGTGCTGGCGGCCGCGTCCGCGCTGCTGTCGCCGCCCGCGCCGCACCACTCCGCCGCCGACCAGCTCTGCGAGCGGGTGCTCTGCGTGCTCTTCGAGGTCTGGATACTCGCCTGCCACAGGTATGCAACAATGTCACCAGGAATGACAACCCCGCCCATGGAAGATGAATTATGGGCCAATATCCATGCATGAAAAAGCAAAGTAATTACAAAAAAAAATACGTGATAAATTCTACATGCGTTCCACAGTGCGTAAGTGGGCAACTAGGATAATTATGTACGGGTGATATCAAAAACAGATGGTTACCTTCCGATAAGATCATATTTCAAAACAATCGAAATAAACAGTTTACAAACGTGATTTGAATAAATCTAGAAATATATGTTGTACGGCAACATATTTCACTCTAATGTTAAAAAGATGAATATTTGTTTGCATGTTTGATACCTTCCCACGCTAGCCTGGGCTGGATCCGGGAGGAAGCTGATATTCTGGATTAAAATAAATCTTTTATCAACTTAGTTCATTCCAGACAACAGAATTTAATCTCTTCTTCCGCACTTTAGAGTTTAACCCTTCTGTCGCATGGGGTTCTCAAACATACAACTCATACAAGTCACATGCACAATGACACCCAGACTCAGGATACGCATTCACGGATCACGCCAACATTTTTCCGATGTGGGGACTTCAACCATTCGGCTATCCGCGCAGTCGATATTGAGTACAGTATGTATGAGTCCAGATGTTTCCCCGCGCCGCCGCTGTGGCGCACGCTGCGCGAGCAGTGCATCCGCTGGCGCCACCGCGCGCCGCTCACCGAGCAGTGGACGCGCGCCTCGCTCTGCCTCACCGCCAGGCTGCTCAAGCACATGTACGGGCCGCTCTTCCCCGTTATGCCAATCAGTAAGTAGGATTCATTACGTTAATATGCCTTAAAACCAATTTTTCTTACAGTTCAAGTAAAGAAACGAAACGTGCAAAGAGAAAGAAATGTATTCATACTAATTAAAACTTAAAAATTCTGCACATGCCTTAAATATTTCAAAATATTTACGCGTCAATATGTCTTACACAATGCCAATAAACAATCAACAACCCAGTTTAACGTACATTGCTGTTTAAAAACTAAGGTATCATCAATGATAACTGACATTATCCGCAATGTATAACATTCAGGCGAGGAAGACGCGAACCTCATCCCGGCGGACATGAGCGCGGAGGCGGTCATGCAGAGCTGGTACCGCATCCTGCACACCATCGGGAACCCCGTCGACCTCTGCCGGCCGCACGTCATCAGTCAGACGCCTGATTTCTTGCAGGTAACATTAAAAAAAATACTCACTTACTGTAAACAGTAGTGGTGAAGTAAAAAACAACTTTATCGTAATGGAGTCAGGTCGATTTCGCTTTTTTTATTATTGTTATAATTTCGGGGAATGGGATTCATTGGGGAATTATTATTCTATCAAATATTGAATTATTTTATTGAGATTAGACTTGAACGAGTCTCGTATAGTTCACATCAATGCAAAAAATCAAACTATCGAAACACTTATTACAGTGCCATCAGCATCATCACATATAATCTGGATTGACCCTACATTGGGTAGATACCTTCCCAATTTTCTATCAGTTTTTACTTGAACACAAAACATTAAATAAACCCCCTACAGTACTCGATAACACAAGAGGAAGGTTCTCGCGACCCGAGCCAGCATCCCTGCCTGCAGGCCTTGCCGTCCATCTTCCACAAGGCCATGAAGGGCATCGCCGCACACGTCGACGCCTTCCTCGGTACGTACGCAGTAGTCGTAGTGGTGTGATGGGCGTGGCTTATCTAACACTTTACTTACATGACATGTGATCTTTAAAGACTGTTTTTTTATTATTATTTATTCATTTGTTAGTTTCTAAGGCACATTGTACAATATTTAATTCAGGAAAATATCCAACAAAAACAGTCAAAAACAAAAATCTTGCAGCAAATTTGCTTGTAAATTTACTTGCAGTATCTTATTAAAAAGACATATTATTATGTCTGTCTAGTTAACCTTAGCTATAGAAATATATTTATTCCGCGACGTAAATAAGACTTTATGTAATGTAATGCGTTTAAGAATTTTGAAGATATTGATTTGCTATGTTTCTGTTCTTATACTAAACTTACTTAACTAAACATTTCCTAAATAGATAGTCTTTTGCTAAAGTAGTCGCAAATATTAAAAATGATTCCGCGTGATACTGCGATATTAAAGGATGTTAAAATATTTTCCAACTTATATTTAATCTTTAATAGATCACATGCATGCCATTTGATAGTATAATTATCAGCAATGAACTTGACATGGGCTGATTATCATTTGTCAAGAATTTTGCTGATAAATAATACAAAGATTTTTCATTGATTGTTTTAGTTACACCTTGGTTTATGCTCTTCTTTAGAGATTACAATTTTGCACTTAAGCCTTGTAGGCACTGTTGACAATACCCTGCTTTTAGGCCGTTATATGAAGTTTAATATGTGTACGATTTTAAACTTACTTTCAATGCCAAGTAATAGTCTAAATGATTTGAGTTACTAGTAATCTGTGCCCAAAAGCAGTCTGGTTGAGTTATACACGGGGAAGCGTTGAGTTCAGGGTGATTGTTTCTCTTCACACGTTTGAAATGACGCTTATTGAGATTTTGCTTTAAACTTTTATTCTCTTGATAGCTTCCAAATTGCCCGGAACTGATTACTTCGGATTTGCCTATGCCATTTTAACTTGATCACTTAATAAGTAATCTTAATCTTTTCCCACGTATTTTTTATTCAGTATAAAGGCGACATGAAGTTACAAAGTTTATAAATAATAAAAGACATTCATATCTATAATAATATTATACACGAATACTTGAGTACACCCTTGCCTAGTCCACGAAAAAGTAATCGATGACAGTGCTTTAAAAAACATAATTAATAGTACGTTTTCTAGCACTCCATTCGATTGCTATTCCGTTTTCTTATCTATCGGGATGATTCAGTAATCGAATAAATTAATTCGATACTATTTCATAAAAGTATAGACTTGAGGTCATCCAGTGACTTCCTTGTAAATTGAGTAATTATCGATGGTATAGCGATATCGAATCAAGTTTAATCGATAAGTTGTGCAAGGTATGACTAGTGTACCATAGTAGTATTGGCTTGTGGGTTGGGGGTCAGGGCGCGGCAGCGAGCGCTGGTGGGCGCGGGACGGGGGCGCGGGGGGCGCGGGCGGCGGCGCGGGCGCGGCCGAGGGCGCGGACGACGCCGAGCTCACGCCGCCCGCGCACCGCCGCCTCGCCAAGTCCTTCAGCGTGTCCGCCGCCAGGCCGCGCGACAAGCTGCCTGAACGAAGTAAGACGCACACAGGAACACCATATCTAAACCAAATGATAAATTGTATTTGTCGAGTACCAACATTAGTTAAAAATCGAATTGTGGTACAAATATTCATTTTTTTCCTTTTTTGACATCCTCGCCATTTTATTGACCCACTAACTATTCCAAAGAGCGTTAAAGTATTTTTACTTTAACGCTTTCGTCTTTACTCGTTTCATGTGCTCCTCTCGGATTGTTCAATCTATACATTGAAAATAATAAAACTTATTTGGATTAAATATTGTGTGACCTATCGTAGTTCTTATTAATTTGAATGTTTATGTTTGTATTTTAGTTTTGTATTGTGTCTGTTAAATACAAAGATGTAGATACATGTAAGTATTAGTGTAGATTCAGCACTTGTGAAATTTTAGCACTTTTTATTTGGTGTGTTTTGTTATTTTTGCCTGTGTGAAGTTTGGTGATTTCTATTGCTTTTTTCTTTAGTTTTTTTATTCACTTTATATATGAATTGTTGTACATTCGGCTGTTGCCAATTTGATATTCTCATTTATTTGGTGCACTTTTGTTTTTATAGTGAACGTACTTAGACTTGTAGTAAACGTATTGTTCAATACATGTTTAATGTTCTATTGTATATATATTTGTCTATAGTTTTCTTATATACGTTATACATACAGGTACCCCGCGAACCTCGTTGATCGGTCTGACCAGCAGTCGACCGCCCAGTGTCGTACCCACGACTCCACCCAACTCTATTTCATCGCAAGGTATTCGAATTGTAGAAAAAACTTTTTAAATTAAAGCGTTTAAATTAAAATTAAAAAAAAAACAACTAGTTTCACATTGTTTTCTGGCAGATCACATTTAAACTCGTTCCTTTATATTCAGTAGGTGAGTCTGAGAAGCCGCCGTTGACTCCGCTTCGCCCGAAGGTGAACTCTATCCTACATTTGTTCGGCGAGTGGCTATTTGAGGCCGCTCTCATCGGCACTACGCCCGCCTATACTAACCAACGTGAGTATTGAACATTATTTATAAGTATGTAATATGTAAGTAGTGTTGTTGCCAGTTTTCCTAAGATCTTTTAGGAGTAGGTATAACGTCATGAGACAGATAAGCCGTAAAGCAAAATAAAATTTTGTAGAAAAGAAATGCTGCTTAACTAAGGTTGTACTGAATGTTATTCTTAATTTAAAAACCATTTTTTAAGAAGAATTATGGGAGCTTTATGTGTTTTTATTATTTGATTGAAAAAAATATAATTTCTTTTAGAACGTGCGGAGGGCACGCCGCCGCCGCCATCGCTGTCAGATTCCACGTTCAAACTGAACATGCTTAGCTATCAGCCAGGTAAGTGTTCAATTTATTGTCTTATATTTTTTTGATGGAGATTAATGTCGAAAATTAAAAAAGGCGCATTGATATACTGTATATGCTTGTACCCATCCACGTCCTCAACTCCAGGTAATTGAATCACTATAGCAAATTAGACAACGAGTTAAAAAAAAATATAATTTTAATTATTTTCACCAGAATCAAATTTATTTAAAATGAAAATATTTACACTTAATGAATGCATTTCCTAACAATAAGGTACAAAATTTGTTTCGACGCAGCTCGCTAATAATATTAAGCGTCTATAAAAACGTAATAGGGTACAATTGAGTCCTCCCTTGGGGGAACGAGAGTCTATGAGGATTCCCCCGCCGTACCAAAAAAGAGGGTAAAAATGTGTTGTTGACTGCGCCCAGGTCGCGCAGAAGCGCTGGGCACGCTGTGCCGCGTGTTGTGCAGCAAGCAGTGCCGCGAGGAGGTGCTGGCGCCCTACCTGGCGCGCTGCTACGCGGCCCTGGCGCGCGGGCTGCGCGACCCCGCCACCGCCGCCGCCGTCGTGCTCAACGCGCCGGACCTCTTCCGGTACGTTAGCAGACTAGATAAGTCTTCGAAAGGATCGAAACGTTTGAAACGCGACTATGGAGAAAAAATATTTACAATCAAAATAGTTTTATAAATTGAATTGAATTGTTCGAGTGAAACAATGTGTTCGGTTTTCAATAAAGATATTACAAAACGACCAAAGTAATTTTAAGTAATTTTCAGTTTTCTTTTGTATGATGACACATAGTTCAAGAATTACTATAAATCTGTTCATTTCCTTAGATTGGATCTAGACGGCGTTTTAGTCTTGGTACCAGACTTCGTGACAGCTTTAGACCAGATTTTATCAGAGAGAGAACCAAAACTAGAATGCGGGTCCATAGACAAGAGAGAATTACGAAAAGCGGCCATTAGTGCTCTACTATCATTGGTCGCCTTCCCTTACCATTATAAGGGACTGCCAGTTCCTGAGTTCCCTGGGTGCAACGAATAGTAAGTGAACAATATTTATTATTTAAGTTTCAAACCACAATTGTAAGTTGTCAAACAAGAATGAACCTTAAACAAACTAAGCTTCAATTCTCATTGCAGCGCTGGCATGACGCTCGGTGACTATACTCGCGGTAAAATATCCTTGATATGCGTGTCTGCGGTACAAGTGGAGACTACAGACGCTCTGGCCGTGCCGTTACTGAGCGCGTTGTACCTGTGCGTGCGGCATAACGCGTATGTAGGCCCGGGGAAGGCCCACAGCGCCCCCCCGGGGTCCACCATGTCACATAGCACGGATTATAAAGGTAACTTTTTACCCGTTCAGCTATTTATACAGATTTTCTTAAATAAGGCTTTACCACGACCTCGTGATACACTTTCTGGAATCTCGATTTTAATTTGAGTGTAAACCATTGCGCGCTAAATACAACATTTTAGATCGGACTAATTATAAAGTACTCACAGCAAGCAGTGTACTCACAAATGTTGAGTGAACAGGGATTTGTGAGCGCATGGTAAAGCCTTAATTAAACGCTAGCCTAAGTATTGACCATTCATTGGCTATTTGAATAAACATTGTCCATGGTTTACTATGAAGTTGTCCATTAACGAATGAGGAGCATACAATCATTTCGTAGAATCATTAACTTAACAGTTCAGAGAGTATCACCTCATAAACTAATATTATGTTGTGCCGTTGTGAAAGGGAGACGCCACTTCTCATGTAGTGCGCTGTCACACTCACTCTTCCACAACTGTATTAATATTGCTCTAAGTCGTTTTGACCGCCCCTGTTAATGCTTTTTGGTATATAAACTCCTTCACTACACCCTTCATAATATCTGATTATATGTCCCTCATTATATTTTGTTCGACACCATGACAGTTGACTATCACTAGTATTCGAAGCTTCGTGACGTGACGCTAACCCACTGCCATCACAAACACTTATAAAAGTTCACACATACACGCTACATTTATTTTGCTACGCCAGAAATGCTGTAACCTTATTTAGAGAGCAAGTCTCAAAATTAAATATTTTACATAAAAAATTAACCTTACTGGTTAATCTAGACACTTTTTTATTTAATATCGGAAGTAGAAAACACCCAAACACAATTTATTGGTGCGGAAAATATTGTATTTAATAATTAGCTGTATTTAAAAAAAACAACACTTTTAAGAACTTTAACTAACAAGTGATAGCCAACACTAACATGATAGCGAAAATAACGAATAGGAAAGAGGCAACAAAAAACAGGATAATAGCAATAACCAAAAGGATATACTGAAGGATAATAACCTGAACAAACGAGATAGTATATACAATAGTATAGTTACTGGCACGGATCTTGAGCTCTGACCTTCACCTGCGCAGAAGTGATTTTTGGGTCCCTTTTGCGGTATGAAGTGAGGCACGGGGTAGACTAAAGTGCACTGATTGGCCCGCAGCGCATCGCGTCATAGTCGTCATGAGTGATTTGTTCTTTAATGCAGTTGCATACACCAAAAGACGACGAGTATGCACAATTGATTGGCGTTTTATATTACGATGCGCAAAGCGATCCCCACTCTTCCGCCGAGCGCTCAAGATCCGTGCCGGTAACTATATGATGATGTAACCGCGTGCGCCGCTGTGCGGGTGTTGTAGCGCGGTCGGACAGCGGCAGCGCCGAGGGGAGCGCCGAGGGGCACTCGCTCGACGACTTCGCGGCTGACGTTAGGGAGCTAGACCCATCCTCGCCTGTTTTCGGTAATTACACACGTTTTTATTTGCTGTACAAAGGGGCAACGTATTGGTTATAATAGTGTTCTAAGACATAGCTCCTAGAAATAGTGACATAGCGCCCAGATCTGTATGTGTATCACTTATGTTTAACAAATAAAATATATGTTTCTAATATTTAAATAAACAGTTTCCTCGGTATATTCATCCGACTAGTTTCGGACGCTGATTTGGTCCGAAACTAGTCGGGCAATTCCAATAAATACGCATAATGAGTAAAAAGTTGCAAAGTTTTCTTTTCCGGCTGTATTTAATTACCGTCAATTAATTGAAACGTTGTTTTGGGAGGTATATGCTATGTTATAAGATAGCACTTTGTTATTATTATGTCTATACATTGCCCACTTTGTAAGAACACTGTAAGTCTAAAACATTTGATATTTCTTCAAGAAAGTAACAGGTTTTTATTTAATGCGAGCAATGGTGAGTATAAGGATTAGAAATCTTGCAGTGTTCACATCAATGCTTGGTTGTTTATATCTCTCAATGTTTGCTTGCAGTTTTGTTTGTCGTAATTTTTCATTTCATTTCATTTTGATCACTATTCTTTTATTAATGAGATAATTACTTTAACTTTTTAGCCGAAACACAGAAAAGAAGTATGTTGATTTACTGTTACATTTCCTCTGTCTGAAAATTAGTTCCTTCTTAATTCTTTGATTGTTTTTTGCAACCTTCCTTTTTCTTTTACTTTAGACAAGTTACAAACTGCCGTTATTAATGTTTTGCCATCGTACTGATGGCTAAAGAGCTATATCCATGTTGTATGTAGCTCCATACATTTGTGTTCTATCTAGCAAGTGTGAGTTATACCAGGTGCTGCGCTGGTGGTGCGAGCTACTTACCTCGTGTGTCACCGGCTCATATCCTCGTGGAAGGGAGATTTGCAGGTCTCACTGGCAGCCTTGGAACTGCTGTCAGGACTTGCCAAGCTACATTCTTCGAAGCCAGGTACGATACTTAAGTATTTTTATACATAAATAATGAATCGATTTGTTAGTTAGCTTGGATGTATGTGTGTCTATAATCTATATGTTAATGATATGAATGAAAAATCCTCCTCTATCTTTTTAATTTCTATGTTTTCTAATTCCTATACTTTATTGTGATGTCCACAAATGTGTGTTTAATGTATTATATTGTGTTTTGCATGCAAACTAGAATTTATTATCGGTAAGTCCTTGTATGAGTTTTTGTGGTTGATCTATTCTAGATATTTTCCATACTTGTCATGTTTAAATACACCGAAAATTTCCGAACCAAATGAAAGCGATGTGTCGTGGGTTAGATCCCCGCATAGGACAAGCGTTTGTGTAATACATAAATGCTTGTTCTGATTCTAGGTGCCTTTGTGCAAGTGACTTTAATGCCCTACAACACAAGTATTACATTTTTAAAGCGGGGTTCCTTAAAAAAAGTAGAAACAAGAGTATTTCTCTATTTTATTTTTTTAACTCATATCTATAACCCTCTTCATATTGAACCTATTAAAGTAATACCTAACCTCTATTTCGACTGCAGAGGCTATAGAACGCAAGCGCGCGGTGCGTTGGATCTGCGACTACATCACAGTGCAGTGCAGCCGGCCCCCGCAGGCGCACTCGCGCGACCTGCACTCGTGCGTGGTGGCCGCCTACTCGTGCCTGGCCGCCTGGCTGTGCCCCGCGCTGCTGGCCGACTCCGACTGCATCGCCACGCTGTTGGAGGTCGTCGAGCTTGGTATCTCCGGCAGCAAGAGTCAAGGTTAATTCTTACTTATATTACTGATTTATTTTTAAATGAGCTTGAAGATTTTTGTTTGAAGAACCTGAAAAGCTTAGATGCAATACAATATTTTTATTTTGATTCATCATCATTATCTCAGCCTTTAGCTTTTCACTGTTGGACATAGGCCTCGTCGTTCGTTCTCCAGCCCGACCTGTTCATTGCTACCTGCATCCATGATTTTGATTATAGAAAATTTTTTCAAATGATTTGCTGAATTTTCAAAGAAACTGAAAAAGGCCTTGATGTAATAAAACATTTTTGTTATTTATTTTGTACATGTTTTTTTCTGACTACTTGAGCTGATCCCATTTTGATCTCAATAATAAATTACTAATTTTGTTGTATCGATATTACCTGTAGTCGTACACAGGACGGTCTTGTACAAATTATCTTTTATTTACAGGGAAACCCGGTGAACCACCAAAAATGAAGGATGAGAAAGAACTGAAGCCTGTCTCCATGAGAGTTCGCGATGCTGCTGAATCGTTACTAATGTTGATTTTGGAACAGGTATCAAAAATACTAAAGCTTTTTTCCATAAAAGGTAACTTTAAAACAGAAATTGACTTGATTCTTTTGTCTCAGCAAATTGGTAACGGTGGTCACGGATCGTCATGGTGTCGTTTGGATGAGCGCTGGCTGGCGGCGCTCGGGCACGGCCAACTTCGGCACTTCGTAGCAGACGGCAATATATTGCTGTCTCTGCTTGAAGAACCGCTTAGCAACAGCCAGGAGCCACAACCTACTCTTATAGGTAAGTAAAGATGAAAAAGCGAAAGGTTTTCCTAGGATATCGCTAAGAAGTCATTTAGTTTGTGTATTCAGCGAGTGGAACAGAGACGTGAAGTTTTGTGTCATGAAATATTATTTTTGTTTGTGAACGTAACTTTATAATACCGTGTTATATACGGGGATATTTTGATATTAATTAGTATATTCCTCCTCTTTCCTTATTTTTCCTGTGCCCGACAGTAATAAGTAATAAATTGACCACCTATGTAAAATTATGGTATGAACCGAATCGACATAAGTCTCATATAAAGCACCTTTAAATGCGCCGCCGCTTTCCACCCCCCTAATTTTTACCCCCACCACTCTAGCCTACTCTGCCAGCAGCCCGCTGACGTGGTACTGTATCGTATAGCTTGATGTGTGTGGTGTGCCTGTGCAGTGATAATCCGCTGCGGCTGGGGCCGCTACGCGTGGTCGCTGAGCAGCCGCGGCGCGGCGCGCTCGGCCACGCGCGGCTGCGGCGGCGCCTGCGCGCGCCCCGTGGACATGCGCGACCCGCGCCCCGCGCAGCCGCCCGTCTGCCGCCCGCTGCCGCCCGCGCCGCCCTGCGCGCTGTGCGTACATACACACAACAACACTTAACAACATAACACGAAATACTAATATAAGTTTACTACTAACTGCAAATAACATTCATCTTCAAAAAGTGACGGGACTTTAACTTGCCATTGTAATATAATAAGCGATCTAATACCGTTCGCTCTCGGAGATGTTCAAATTGTCTTCAAGTTACATTTATTTTAGCCACGCGTTAGCTTTTATAAATTTTATGTTAATCCAAGAATTTCCAAAATTACCTGTTTCAATTTTAAAGGAAAATAAAATCATAATTTTTGCTTACTTTGCCTCAGTGATTCGGCATTCCCGACTCTGGAATCTGTAGTGCGTCAACTGAACGACCCCGAAGCTCCAACACTTTTCAAACTATTGGAACAGCAAGCAGCCATTGAAAAGCGGGTGCGGGAGAGTGAAGATAATGTCGTATGTATTATTCGAATAAAAACATTGTATGAATTATTCAACAATTATTATAATTGGAAAATAAATCCTTTATTTTTTGGTCACAGGTACCTGAAGAGTACGTTCCTCCAGAGCCAGTCACAGAATTCCAGACTGCGAGACTTTTCCTCTCACATTTTGGTTACTTGAACATAGGAGGCGATAAAAAGGTAATTTTCTCCTGACACAATAAGCTTCTCATTCCTCTACCAACTACTAGTTAAAGTAAAACTTGGCGTTGTGAAACCAGACAGTGCACTTCACGTGGTAGAAGGTGGTCTCTATCGAAAATGAGAGATCGCATTACACGGTGGAGAATGCTGACCTTCTTTTAAAACTGAAAGTCTTACTTTTACGGTATGTTCCAAGAGCCCAGCTAAACATAAAGCTAAAAATCAAAATTAAAGCCTTCTGAAGAGATACGTTTATCCGAAACGTGCACGTGTCTACTATGTTGTACACCCAGGGCGCGGCGGGTCGCCTGGTGGCGCTGGAGTCGTCCCGCGCGGGGTTCGCGGCGGCGCTGCGGCGCGTGGACGCGTGCGGCGCGCGCGCCCCCACCACCGTGCACGTGTTCTGCGCGCGCGCGGGGCAGCTGCGCGCCAGCGACATAGTGGCCAACGCGGCCAGTCTCAGCACTGTGCCGCCCGCCTTTGTCAGGATGCTGCGCGGGTGAGACTGTTGTGACATCAATTATTAATACTGTTCGATACCCACCCAGGACAAATGTTTGTGTGATGAGCACGATTATTTGTTCTGTATCTGGGTGTCAATTATGTAATATGAGTGTATATAGAAATATTTAAGTAGGTCTGCCAGTTGCCTAGTACTCATGATAGAAGCTTTGCTTTGTTTGAGACTAGATGTCGTTGTGTGAAAATAAAGTAATTGAACGATCACTAGCCTGTTTAAGGTTTTGAGTTTGTGGAGGTAAATCTGGAAGCTGAGTCCGTACCAAATCCTTTAACTCTCGACACTCCTATGGACAACAGTTTACAAAACTCACTTATATCTTCACCAACAACCACTGTTGTATCCAGGCTAGGCACCCCTGTGTCAGTCCGCGGGCATCCCGGCTGGACGGGTCACGTGGACACGAGCTACGACGCCCGCACGCCGCCGCAGACCACGCAGAGAGAACCCGCGCCTGCTATGTACGATGCAAGGGAACAGGTACGGATAACATCATCGTACCAGTGTTAAAGAACCTACAATTTGAATTTTGTGTCTACGGTAAAATCCTTTTGAACTTCGTTAGCCCCGAAGAAGGCGAAACTGTATGGGACATGGAAGTGTTGGCTTAGGAGACGCTTTACATGCGGCGGCTGTTTGAAGAGAATACGAATAATGTCAAATTTAATCTTATTTCCTTTCGCTGGATCTGAATCGGGGCCCTCGTTACAAAAAGTGATAATTATGTTGGACAGGTCCTCTATTGGTCGGACTCTACGAACGAGATCGCGTTCGTGGTGCCCTCTGGCCGCGAAGTGTCGGAAAGCGAAGACCGGCAGAACGATAGTATGAAGTCTGATGTCGACGGATCCTGCTTGTCAAACAGGTTAGTTTTGGTATATTGCTCTTGTATGTAATGAAATGAAATGAGCATGTAGGTCTTTCTTTTGTGATTCCAAGTTCTCTTTAATGGAGCGAAAAGGACATAATCTTGAGTAGTCACTTCTAGCTTCTGGCGGAGGATTTGATCGTTTTGCTTTTCGATATTCATTCTTTTCTAATTATTATATGCCATTAGTTTCTAGACAGAAGGACCGCATTTCAACTGCAATTCATCTGTAAATTTGAATGCAGTTGACAGCCTCAAAAGTTTCGTACAATCTTTTTTTTTCAAATCTCTTAATTACCAAATGTTTCAAAAATACTATCAAAAACATGAAAAAAAGCTAATTTTATTTAAGAAAATATTTATTGATTCACATTCTTTGCACATAATCCTATTTCCCCAAAAGCTCTGAGAAGGCAGCGGGGTCGTGTTGGGACGTGTCCAGCGGCAGTTCGGGCGCGGCGTCTTACGAGCGGAGTGTTAGCGAGTCGGAGCGCGCGAGCGGCGACCGAGCCACCGGCAAGCTGAGCGACAAACTGAGGGCGCTGTCTCTCGACCTGGACAAGCAGCCACAGTCGCAACTTACTGGTAAGTGTTCCATTTATGCCTGAGTTATTACTTTTATTACAAGTTTTAATTAGTATTTAAAGTCGACTTCATTTTAGGTTTATTTCGCAAGGTTTAGGTTAGGATATGCAATATTTGGTTTCCAACATGTTTTTTTTACGATACGTTCCGTAGATATCAAGTACGTTAAACTTTTCTTGTAACTTTAATTTCTGATTTAGTCGTTTAAGATTTAGTGTTCTAAGGACTGAAGTTAATATAACCTTTTTATATTGTTTTCTTTTAGGTAGCGGAAGACGTAACAGAGATTTCACGACGAAAATTCTTATCATTTGGTTGGAGGACTTTGAAGATCATCTCAACTTACCAATTGGTAAGTAATCGACCGGTTGACCGCATCAGTGTTTGGGAAAACGGGAGGGGATTGCATTTTTTTGCCTCAGGAAGGTGCCTAGAAGAGTCGAGAGGATTGAGGTTTTCTAACCGCAAAAGGCAAGGGGGGCGAGAGGGGGAGTGTCTTGTCCTTAATTTTTCTTGATGATCTGAATAATCGTGTTTTGTTTAAGATGACTTACTGTCGTACTGCGAGACGGGCTTGCCGTGGCGGCGGCACGAGGTGGTGACGCTGTGCGTGAGCGCGCGACGATGTGGACTCGTGAGAGTAGCGAGCGCGGCGCCCGGCGGAGTGCTGGCGGCGGGCGCGCTGCTGGCGCCGCGCCTGCTGCCCGACTGTCTGCGCCGCGCCGCGCTCGACGCCGCGCGCCGCACCCGCCTCCACACCGACCTGTGAGTACTGCACACACCACCTGCGGAGTGCTGGCGGCGGGCGCGCTGCTGGCGCCGCGCCTGCTGCCCGACTGTCTGCGCCGCGCCGCGCTCGACGCCGCGCGCCGCACCCGCCTCCACACCGACCTGTGAGTACTGCACACACCACCTGCGGAGTGCTGGCGGCGGGCGCGCTGCTGGCGCCGCGCCTGCTGCCCGACTGTCTGCGCCGCGCCGCGCTCGACGCCGCGCGCCGCACCCGCCTCCACACCGACCTGTGAGTACTGCACACACCACCTGCGGAGTGCTGGCGGCGGGCGCGCTGCTGGCGCCGCGCCTGCTGCCCGACTGTCTGCGCCGCGCCGCGCTCGACGCCGCGCGCCGCACCCGCCTCCACACCGACCTGTGAGTACTGCACACACCACCTGCGGAGTGCTGGCGGCGGGCGCGCTGCTGGCGCCGCGCCTGCTGCCCGACTGTCTGCGCCGCGCCGCGCTCGACGCCGCGCGCCGCACCCGCCTCCACACCGACCTGTGAGTACTGCACACACCACCTGCGGAGTGCTGGCGGCGGGCGCGCTGCTGGCGCCGCGCCTGCTGCCCGACTGTCTGCGCCGCGCCGCGCTCGACGCCGCGCGCCGCACCCGCCTCCACACCGACCTGTGAGTACTGCACACACCACCTGCGGAGTGCTGGCGGCGGGCGCGCTGCTGGCGCCGCGCCTGCTGCCCGACTGTCTGCGCCGCGCCGCGCTCGACGCCGCGCGCCGCACCCGCCTCCACACCGACCTGTGAGTACTGCACACACCACCTGCGGAGTGCTGGCGGCGGGCGCGCTGCTGGCGCCGCGCCTGCTGCCCGACTGTCTGCGCCGCGCCGCGCTCGACGCCGCGCGCCGCACCCGCCTCCACACCGACCTGTGAGTACTGCACACACCACCTGCGGAGTGCTGGCGGCGGGCGCGCTGCTGGCGCCGCGCCTGCTGCCCGACTGTCTGCGCCGCGCCGCGCTCGACGCCGCGCGCCGCACCCGCCTCCACACCGACCTGTGAGTACTGCACACACCACCTGCGGAGTGCTGGCGGCGGGCGCGCTGCTGGCGCCGCGCCTGCTGCCCGACTGTCTGCGCCGCGCCGCGCTCGACGCCGCGCGCCGCACCCGCCTCCACACCGACCTGTGAGTACTGCACACACCACCTGCGGAGTGCTGGCGGCGGGCGCGCTGCTGGCGCCGCGCCTGCTGCCCGACTGTCTGCGCCGCGCCGCGCTCGACGCCGCGCGCCGCACCCGCCTCCACACCGACCTGTGAGTACTGCACACACCACCTGCGGAGTGCTGGCGGCGGGCGCGCTGCTGGCGCCGCGCCTGCTGCCCGACTGTCTGCGCCGCGCCGCGCTCGACGCCGCGCGCCGCACCCGCCTCCACACCGACCTGTGAGTACTGCACACACCACCTGCGGAGTGCTGGCGGCGGGCGCGCTGCTGGCGCCGCGCCTGCTGCCCGACTGTCTGCGCCGCGCCGCGCTCGACGCCGCGCGCCGCACCCGCCTCCACACCGACCTGTGAGTACTGCACACACCACCTGCGGAGTGCTGGCGGCGGGCGCGCTGCTGGCGCCGCGCCTGCTGCCCGACTGTCTGCGCCGCGCCGCGCTCGACGCCGCGCGCCGCACCCGCCTCCACACCGACCTGTGAGTACTGCACACACCACCTTTTTTTTTTTTTTTTTTTTTTTGGGCGGGGGAATCCTCATGGACACCCACTCCCTCGGGGGAGGAAATGGGTAGTGTCAGACTTTTACTGACTAAACCTGAACCGCCGTGCTACGTCATCCGCGTTTTTGTGTCGGTGTATGGCAATGCGTTGCAATCCTTCATACACCGACCGCGGGCTTCCACCGGCCAGTAGTGTGGGCCGGTAGGTCACTTTCTTGTGTTGTGTGGAGGCCGAAGTGTAAAGAGCGTCGGCCTCCTCGCCTCATATTGGGACCTCATCCATAGCACCGAATGTGGCCCCCCGCCGTGGGTAATATACTCGGACGACAGACACCCCCGTGCCGTCGCCCAGAACCCTAGTTAGGGCGGGAGAGCGCGCTCATGCGCGGCTCTGCGCCGCCCCACTCGACGTCGGCGTATGGCGGGCGCGCTGGGGTCAGTTTCCCGAACGCGCTCCGCCGCCTCCTTCTGTGACATCACTGTTTCACAGAAGGAGGCCAATGCATCCCACGCCGCCCGGCTGCCGATCGCTGCAGCGATGACAGCCGACAACTCGGCGACGTCCACTCCACCCAGCGCAGACACAAGTTCGGCGCGAGGCTCCGCAAAGACTGGACATGCGGCCAGTGTGTGAAGTGCGGTGTCATCCGCGTCACCGCACTGATGACACACTGTGGTGACCTCCCTTCGGGCCACCCGAAACAGGTAGTGCCCGAAGGCACCGTGTCCGGTCAGCATCTGCGTGAGGCGGTACGTCAAAACACCGTACCGCCTCTCCACCCACTGTTGGAGATGTGGGCGGATTGCCTCCACCGTAGCCCGCCCCGCCGTCGGATTGGCGAGCCTTAGTTCCCAATTTCGGAATACGACGAGGCGGGCTTGTCTGCGCCAGGTCTCACGCTGCCCCGGCGAGGGTTCGATGCCCCGAGACCGGAGCGCAGTGCAGCGGGTGTATAGGTCCGCTAGCACACTCGCATCCAAATCCCAGGGCGGGATTCCCGCCAAGGCGCACGATGCCTCTCGTCCGACGGTGCGGTAGGCCCGGACGATCCTGTTGGTAACCACCCGCTGTGCACCAAGCAGAACCGCCCTGTTCCTAGGCGTTAAACTACCGCACCATATGGGTGCGCCGTACAGGGCCATCGACCTAATGACCCCTGCGTAAAGCCGGCGACACCCAACGTCTGGGCCCCCGACGTTCGGCAGGAGCCTTCCGAGAGCGGCTGCGGCGACTTGGAGCCTTGGTGCCAGCCGCTTAAAATGCTCCCGGAAGCTCATCCGTCCGTCAAGGACCAGGCCGAGATACTTCATCGTGCCCGACAGTGGGATCCTTGCGTCCTCCACTGTCAGGCACGTGTCCATCTGGGGTTGGCTCCGGGGGCCGTGCAACATCAGAGCTTCGGTTTTCCCCAGAGCCACGTCCAAGCCGAGCATCCGGATGCGACCTACAACCACCTGGACGCCGCAGGTCGCACGCCGGATGCATTCCCGGGGGTCAGAACCCGAGGCTAAAATTAGGGTATCGTCCGCGTAGCACTGCACACACCACCTGCGGAGTGCTGGCGCCGCGCCTGCTGCCCGACTGTCTGCGCCGCGCCGCGCTCGACGCCGCGCGCCGCACCCGCCTCCACACCGACCTGTGAGTACTGCACACACTGACAGACGGACTACCTCCACGACTGAGGCGACGGCGTCGAATCTGACACCGGATGCTGTCCCCACAAGGGTGCCATTCGACCTCGCGACTCGCAACGCATTCTCCGCGATTACGCAACAAGGTGTTGTACCAGCACTTCATCGGCAGTTCAATTAGGTGCATGTAATATAGATTTAAACAGGTACCAAAATCAGCAACTATCTCCGATGATATCGCCGTGCTCAAAATATAGATTTACCTGTCTTTCTAAACCCATTGCGATATAGCCAAGATGGTGGCTTCGATACATTCAACTTATTCAAAATATTTTACAGGTATCAGCCGCCTCACGTCCGCCGGCGCCACCTCATTCAAGAGTTAGCACAACAATACAAAAAAGATTTAACTGAACCAGAACTTTTGGAGTCATTGTTCAGAGCACCGTCCTAGACATAACTTTAACTTCTAACATATTCCTTAATATCACAATTTCATCAAACAAGATATTTATATTCCAGCTTTGCATCAAAACTTATTGGCTTTAGATGTCTGCCCAATAATTTAACATTCTTGGTGGGCAAAAATTGGGCTACAAAACCCAAGCGTGGGCCAAACCAGTTTTATAAGCAAACATTATACATGAACATTGTTTGTTGAATATGTATTTGAGTAACTCAAAAGAATTACTCAATGTAATATAATTTTTAACCAATTATCTTAATCTTATTTCTTAAAAAAAAGTAAATACATTTTAGTATATGACCGTGCTTCAATTGTTTTCTTCAGGCATGGTACGGTCCAACCGAATATATATTTTATGCACGCGTAATATAAAATTGTAACGTGCCTACGTATCTTATGATTTTTATTCGAACACGTCACGTTTTAAAATAACTGCGTGAGTCTTATTACACAAAAATAAATTAATTTGTTTTAAATGAGGCGGCATGCAATAGCTCTGCAGTTGTTGAGCTCTCGAATTATTCGATCAATGTATTATTAATTATAATAAACGCTTTTACTGTTATTTATTCATTAAGACTGATGAAATGCATAAACCAATGAATTGTACTCATAAATTATGTTAACATTCCGATTTCTAATGCAGTATTTATTTGCGTAATGTACTTAATTTTATTGTTATATTATAATAAAATGTTATTTTCTTATCAATACTAATGTTTTTTTGTTTTATTTAACAATGAATATACATTTTTTTAGAATTATCTAAAATATTTAGCTGTTGAAAGACTAGAAATTACGAAGTTATTATTAGTTATCCCATTTAAGTAGATTGTATACAAACTCTCTGAACCTACCTGATTCTGAATGAGTTTCCTAAAAATAGTTTATTATGTACTAATAATTCCACACAACGCCATCTAGTCTCTAAATAAGCAAAGCTTGTATTTATGAGTACTAGACAACTGATAAACCATACTTATATATTTCTAAATACTAACTAAATGATCACTTCTCGGCCTCCTGGCTTCGATCAAAGTGAGTTCGTACATAATGTAGATAAAATACACCCAGGCTGAACAAACAATCATATTCATTATACAAAGATTTTTCCTAAGTGGGAATGGAAGCCACGATCTCTGGTATAGGGGACTCTAAACATTTTAGATCAAAACGCCAATCAGTCTGTATAGAACATGTTACATAATACATAAACCTTACCTCTTTCCTGTCGTTCAACTGGCCATAAACATTGACATTGTTATGTAAAGGTATTCCAAATTTAAAATAAATGACACAAATTCTTTTCCGATTCGTATATTTTGAAAATGTTCACCAAAAATTTACAATAAAAACGATTTTGTCACTTGTGTTTTTGTAGGCATTATTATATTGTATACCGTATATATTTTGAAGCAGTTTGTAATTTTGTTAGTCCAGGTGTAAGAATCTAAATCTATGTGGTAGCAGGCATGTTGATAAGTAAAGTTCCGGACAGCGATGGGGGTAAGGGCGAGAGTAACGAAGTCTCCAGCGATGAGACCAACTCTCACGACTACCAGACAGCTAACGAGCTGTTTGAACTGATGGCAAAGAACCAGAATTTTGACACAAGCAGTAAGTAGAGTGATTACTATTTATTCTTTGTAGAACTAGCTGATTGAACCAATACGGTACTAGTAAGTGCATTCTATAGGAAAAAACTATATGTATGGAAATAGTGAAATCTGATTCGAAAGAATTGAGGTAGCATGAATGAATAATTATAATTAATCACAACACTTTACACGTTTGACACAGATGTTGATACACTGACAACCAGAGACTTGGTTCTACTGTATAAGAATATCGACTTGGGTACGAAGCTTATGTCGAACGCCAACGAACTGAAGCACAGGAGGCCGAACCAGCGCGTGGAGACCGTCGTGTACAACGACGAGCCCGAGTCGGACGCGTCGGACGTCAGCGACATCTACAGCAGCGAGGACCTCACCAACGTGTTCCTCATCAACAAGGAGAGGCTGGACCTCCTGAACGCGCCCTCTTCAGTAGAAAACACTCTTTGCCACAAATTCGGAAACGTTGAGTTACAAACCTCTGACCTTACCACCACATATGATAAACATTTTTTATTCAAAGACCCGTACATAGAAGAACAGCTTAAATGCTTAAAATTAAAGAGCAACTCTACGGAGGTTGAAGGCGCAGTACTCCCAGCTTCGCTATTAGATTATATTTGCTGCAAACGGTTAGAAGATAATTATAACTTTTATATGGAAAATATAATAAGATATGTTAAACATACTATCGAACAATTGAAACGAATCAGCAACGGTGATTATCTAACTGAGAAAGCTAAAGAAAAGTGGCGGGAAGTGGATAATTCTGCCGAAGATGATCGTTTAAGTAATACTAAGGTCCTCGCGACATCCACTAGCATACCACTGCATGTGGAGCGTAAGGTTGGGGGGAAAAAATCTACATGGGATGATATAGTTCATTCAGCAGTAGATATTAGATCTCTATCAAAAATACTTGAAAAGAAAATCATCGTTGAAGTTCCAAAACTTCTCTGTGGGTCTTATAAGCTTTTGAGTAAATGCTGTGCGGATAATGTAATAATAAGTTGTAAGAAAGAAAAGCGGCCTGAAAACGAAACATCGGGAGAGTCACGCGTTGACGTCGTGTTTCAACTGAAACGTTCTGAGACTGGACAAGTTATGAGTAACATCAGCTCAATTATGATTCTACAAACTGCTCCGATGTCATGTGGTAACAATTTAAAGTCATTTAAATTCCTTAGAAATGCATTGTGTCAAATATTTACTTTTCAATTATCTTTCAGATCCAAGAGAAGCGGTGAGCTGCTTACCTGTCGCCTTACCTTTGCCGTATAAAGAATTAAACAATGAAACGAATTCTCCTAAAAGTAGTGTCAAAATAATAGAACTAGAACCCATTGCCTGTACGACTGAAGAAAAAACAAGAGAGGGGTCTCCTGATTCTCGTTGCAGTGCTCGTGGCGACAATGTGATTGACAGTATTGATTATGCGTGCAGTGATGATGGGTGTGCATCTTTGAAAAATTCAACGTTTCAAGAGTCAAGCGAGTCTAGTGATGCATTAAGGGAAGTATTGCAGAAAAAATTTAAACATGCTCAGCAAGATGCAGCCGCTGATGTTAAGTTCGCGGACGACTTACGTTTGACAATACAAAAACTGACTATGCAAAGTGCTTTAACAGAAGAAAGTGGTGAAGACATGTCCTTATCTACAGTGAATAAGAAGAAATCGCCGACGCGCGTCAGAATAAAATCGCCATACGAGAATCAATCGTTTATCATGGAAGAGAAGAAACGAAGAAAGCTGTTAGAAATACGAGAGAGACGTGAAAGGAAGAAAATGGCATTAGCAGAAAACTGCAAAATTACCAAACATAAATATGGAAAGGGAGCAATAATGCCTCAGTCTGCTAGCTCTGTTACAAAATTATCAATATCTAATAAGTCCTTTTACAACTCTATTTATGGGCAAAGTGCTAATGTGGATTGCAAACAAACAAAAGGGAGAAACCGCAAGGGAGCAAAGCGAGAAGTAGTTGATGCTACAAGTGAGGGGTTTGGCGGCGAACATGAGGTGACTCTGCTATCGCCGGTGAAGAACAGCAAGAAATACATCAATAGGAGCTACTACTTGGATGATGCCGTTACAGAAATGATGTACATGAACATGAAGCGCAAAGAAGGAGATGGGAAAGAATTATGTTCTACTTCTACCTCAGTTATATCAAATGATTTCCATAACAATTTGAATTTACTTTCACAGCTTATAGGACCTTCTGAATCTGAAATAAATATTGCTGACGACGAACTGACCGGTGATGATAACACACAAGTGTGAGTGAAATTGTATACTTTTGTTGGTAGACCTCGAAGTAGGCATAGTAATCTAAATACTGTAAGTAACAGAGCGGTAGCGTTAATATTTAATACTAGCTGTTGCCCGCGACTTCGTTCCCGTGGGTAGAAGAAGATGTAAGTTATGATTTATACCCGTCCTGTTTTTTCTCACATTTTCCATCGTATCTTCGCTCCTATTAGTCGCAGCGTGATGGTTTATAGCCTAAAGCCTTCCTCGATTAATTGTCTACTCAACACAAAAAGAATTTTTCAATTTGGACCAGTAGTTCCTGAGATTAGCGCGTTCAAACAAACAAACAAACAAACAAACAAACTCTTCAGGTTTATATATTAGTATAGATAATTACTTACATTGTTGCATATAAAATTGAAAAAAAAGGTATGGTGTTAAACCGGGAGTTTAGGTAGTTTAATCTACAATTTTAGATTAAATAAAACCGACTATATTTTTGTAAGCTTGTGATTATTGTGTAGGTTGGAGGAGACAGCGAATGCCGATGGAAGCGTCGATGGGAATTCAGTTAAGGAATTGCTTACAAATAAGAGTGCACTCCACGCAGTACCGTCGAATTCCCCAAAAGTTGAACAAGATAAGACTGATCCGAAGAAGACTCCCACTTCCACCGTCGAATGCAGAAAAAGTATAGATAAAATTTACACATTGATGAAGAAGTTTGGAAAGTCTCAAGATACTGAAAGCAAGTCCTCCAAAAGTAAATACTATTCTAGTCACACTGGTGATGGCAATGGAGGCAGAGAAAGTTCCACTTTTCAAGGCAGTGACAGTGGAACTAGCCTTAAACATCACTTAACATCCTCTAATCCTAGTTGCTTTAGTTTTGAGAAAAGTAATTGTGAAGCTTTAAAATGTAACAATAATTATAATCGAAAACCAGGCAGCCCCGCAGCTGTCGTTCCTAAAGTAATCATTAGTTCCAAAATGTCATCACAGACACCAAAGAGTGATTCAGACAGAAATAAGAAAGATCGAAGGAAGTCAATTGCTAGTCCTATTATTAAAGTGCCGGAGAACCCATTGAGAGCTATATCGCAACTATTGCATGAGTTTGAAAATGTACAAAAAAATAGACAAAAACCAGCAACTGAATCAAGGCCGTCAAAGAAACCACTGGAAGTTGTAACATCTGAAGGAAAAAGTATTTCACGACAAAATTCTTTGAAAAGACGCTCACGACTGGATCAACATAATGATGCTCAGACTGAAAGATGCGTTAGGGTCGTTACACCCAAGGATAAAAAGAACAGATCTTTTCCAACAATGGATTTACCAAAAATCCCGTATCAACAAAGCCCTGTCGACGAAAAACACGTCACCGCCCCAAAAAAGAAACTAACGGATATGTTAGATGAAGCTAAAGAAGCTAGAGGCGAAGCAGTTCGAGGACCGTCTAAGTTAACATCTAGATTAAACTCACTAGCACAGCCTAAGAGGACGTACGTTCAGGCTCACAGTGAAGAGTACCAGACTAAGTATGGAAAAAATCTAATGGCAGATAGACTGCAAAGATTAGCTGCAGCTCAAACACCTTTGGCTTCAGATAGAAATACTGGGTCTGCGAATTCTAGAAGTAAAGGAAAACGAAGTGGCACTGAGGCCCTTTCCGCTGTATCTGTGAAACTGACACCGCCGTCTGTGCCATCTTTAGGTGTGTAAAGGTGAATTTGGCTTCTTATCTTAGAATGATGACGTCAGTTTATAATATTGACAAAACTATTTCAATAATCTTAAGTGCACCAAATAAAATATGAAACAAATGTGCAGCATGCGTTGTTTTATTACTGAAATCAAATAGCTATATGTTTTTGTTTAGAGCGACCAGCAAGAACTCGACACTCGACCAGCAACAGTCCCGAAGGAAAAGAAAGGCTGTGCCAAGGGGTGGGGTCGTCCTACAAACAAATTACCGTGCCTGAAACGCCCGAAACATTGTGAGTCTTACGCATTGCAGTCAAAATTTTTGTTTTATGATTTCCGTTCAACTCATTTATCACTATGTGCCTTAACACACAGAAAGAAAAAGATGGTGGCTGTTGAATCGTACGTAAAAAATCATTATGGACGCGCCACATCTACGGCAGCCGTGAACGAACCTCAAAGTGTCCAAAAGTCGCGGGTCCCGCTCTTACCGAACGACATCGATCTAGGTATGAAGTATTATTTAATACGTAATTATTATTTGTAATTAATATAAGCTATTGACACGTATATGACTGATTGTTTTTTTTTTAATTAGAGTCTTCGACATCAACTCCTACAGCAGAGGAGTCTACCGAGTTAGGAAGCAGGCTGCATAACATTATTAATACCATGATTAAAAGTACTTCACAAGGTTTAGAGGTTCTGACTGAATGCCAAGAAAGCAACTCTGATAAAAGTAGAGAAAATTTGGACGACTTTTCACTTGTGGAAAACTTGTCCAGATCCGAACGAGTGTCGTGTGACTCCGACTACGCCGTGGATGTTTTAAACGATAAAAATGTAGTAACGACCGTTGAAGCTTTTGATAAGGCCACCAAAGACGAACAAGAAGAAATAAGTGTAGTTGAAGAAAATGCTTTGAAATACGATGTACAACCTTTCAAATCAGTTACTGAATTGGAAAAATTAGAAAATGCTCTTTGTCGCCGTATCTCGGTAGGCACCTTTCAAAAGAGATTAAGAATTAAAAATCTAACTTTGACACCAAAGCAATCTATGAAACAAGTATTTGTTCTACAGTCGGGAGACGCAGGTTCTCTTTTTGTTAAGGCCTCTATAGCTTCCAACTTAAGTAAAACAAAAACAGAAAACTTGACAGATTTCACAACTTTACCTGTTTTATCTAAATCTCATTTAGACTGGAGTTTTGCTAATTTTCCTATGCAACTTGCAACTGTCGGGTATTCTTTTCCTGAATATAAATCAATCCAATGTGGTTCTAATTCCTTAGTCAAATTATTTGATGAAGTTTCGAAAAGTTCAGACGACGAAATAGTATACCATAAAAAAAACAATAAGACAGATAAGGACAGTCAATGTTTTAAGGGTGCTCAATTTCAGCCCAAGTCAGAGCAAGCTGCGCAGGTTGATGTGTCTGCTTTAATGACTGCAGAAAAAAGTACTCATGTACTAAATCCAGAAAAAGAAATTGACCTAACTGCAACGAAGTGTGATGAAACCAAAGTAGAAAATAAGCATGCATTAAAAGACTTCTGTGATGATAAAATAACTGTAGAGAAATTATTTGATAGGAATCAGTCACCTAGCGAAATTTCAAATAAAATGAAGGAAAACGGTTCTGAACTAGGAAATCCTGACGACATTGAATATACAACGTCTTTGGATATACTAGTAGGACTTTTAAATGAAATTCAGAAAATTACTACTTGTCAAACTGAAATTACTAACAGTGATAAAAACAACGACGTAAATGATGGAAGTAAACTTGAACTGGAAACCATTTTGAATAAAGCAGCTGAACTAGAAAATTCTATAAAGAGCAGTCCTTGCGAGATGATCTCTTTCACGTCTTTGGATAAATTACGTCAACTGGAGTCTAATCAGAGTATTTTCTCGTATTACTTATCTGATTATGAAGGGTCTGATATAAGCAACAAGACTAAAGCTAGCAAATTTATTTTTCCCCCAGAAATAGTACCATTTAGTCCTAAGCCAATTTACGCTGACAAAGAAGTGAACGTCGATCTCGTTGAGAAAGAGTTGGTACATAGTTTTACGGACACTCCTTCTCAGATTTTCCCGATAAGCATCAACCACAGTACCAACATGACCAGTTCTTTGATGGGCGTACTCAGCGAGCCCTCCACGCAGTCAATGTTCTCGTTTGCCGAATACCACTCTGCATTTTCCTCCGTCTCATCAGTGGAACACAGCAGCGTTATAGAGATTCCACAAGTTACAATTACAACTGAATCAAACCACTCTGTTTCCATTTGCGAAGTTAACCGAACTATTGAACAATCGAATGAAAATAACTCATACAGAAAGAAAATCGAATCCTTTCAAACCGACAGAATTCAAAAGAGTGTGAAAATTACTAAGACCAGATATCGGCTGAAATCTGAGTTCCTTCCGATTATGAAAGTGAAGAGAGATATTCTGGTAACAGTTTACTCAATTTTGGTGTTTACTGTATTTGCTGCTTTGTCGTTCCCCGAAAGGCTATTCCATGTTTGTGAGAGTCTCATAATATAGATCATACGTATAACCTTACTGTAACTACCTGTTTGTTGAAATCGCACGCATCTTTCTCAACGCCTATCAATAAGTATTGGGAATGCAGACGAATTTGATGAACCTGTTACGTGTCCTGATTTTCTATTTATTATGCAAATATCCTTCGAAGTTTGCGGGTGTGCCCTAAGCTAAGAATGTTCTACTTTAGAATTATTGTTTGTCGTAATCTAAACTGCTCTATACTGCTAAATTTATTGTTTGTGAAAATTATTTGATATGTTTTATTTATTTAAATATATAAGTTTTAAAATTGATTTGGTTCTTTTTTTACACCACGTAACAAACATGCCCATATCATCGCATAAAGGTGTTAACTAGAGACAATTGCAGTCGTAATAGAGGTAAAATAATGAAAATGAGTGATATTCATATTAATTCTTCTTCGCTTTGTTCTTCCTCCTTATTTGGACCTAAAGTCGTTTCCGGAGCATCTTCAGTCTGCACCCACTCATGTATTCTCATGTATACAAGCTGCAAGTAAGCTTCGATGCAAAGTATCTAAAAAACAAAAAATTATCTGGTATAAAGTGGAAGATTTTGATACAAACAAATTATTGTCCAATTCTCCTTTGATCTCAATTTTTTTTATCGGGTCGGTGGCACAATCGGTGTAAAAGCTTATTTACCTTTCGGTGGTCCTCAGAAAATCCATCCAATCGTAACGTGTAGCCAAAGACACTCGTAGATATTTTAGATTCGTAAACTGCCAAGTAGTTGTCTTCAGTGAAGAGCGGGTAGTTCAGGATATTGTATTCGCCTGCTTGCAAGGGGCATTCCAACCTGTGTAAGTCAGTGTTATCTTTCCATAATTCGTAGTGGATTCTTTTCTTTTTTTTACTTTAGTACACATCTACATAAAATGATTTCAGCTTATAATAGTAATTGAATTTGTTGAAATAATATTTCAATGACAGCGGTTAACTCTATCGAAACGCAACAATTATGATAACTCCGGGTCAACTGAATCTATAAACAAAATGTTAATTATCTTATAAGTTGATTTGTTATTCTGTTTTCTGTCAAAGATTTCGATACAAAGGTCTTTGAGTATCTCGAGTTACAACAAATATTTATTTATTTAGATAAGAGTTATAATGACAGCTCATGTGTGGAATTTATCACTCTATACTGGCTTTACCTTGGTTCGGAGTAGTGGAACAGCAGGCTGTATACGTTTTCCATCTCGTCTTCATCCACACAGCCGCTCTTCACCACGGAGAACGACTTGAAGAAGTCGCAAGTGTCTATGTTGCGGATGTCCACGCACTTCTGCATCGTCGCCTACTAGCCAGGAAGCAATATATTACCTTACTGCCTTTGCCTTAAGTTATCATTAGGATTACACGTGTAATATTAACGAGAATCAGAACACTGTTAGAACCCAATGTATAGTTAAAGACACTGTCTTTCACGTCTCTGTCCAAGATTACACTGATGGTCGGGAGATGTGTGATTAGTTTCAGTCTAACTGGGCCCCAATTCTGCTATTTAACTTAAATAACGTATATCAACGAATGAATGGAGATTGGATTACATTGGCGTTACTCCTATCATTCTAAGTATTTTTTCAACACAATAATTGGAAATTCAGCACGGGGCGGAACACTGACAGTCAATTATTGTTTTGGAATTGGGGTTCAGGTATACCTGACTAATATATTTCCATGTAATAATAATTGTAAACATGTTGCACCTTAATATACCAGCCGTTATCCAAGTCTTCAGATATGTTCATGACGCCGCTGACCAACGAGTCGTATGTCCGCATGGTCAGACTAAGCTCTGACACAGTGATGGTGGTTTTGCCGGAGTTACTGCAGGGTCCCGCCCTTGTTACCAGCAGGTGCGTGGGGGCAGACGGACTCTGAACTAATGCCATCAATGTTAGGAAATAGAATGATGGGTAATTCATGACCGCAATAATAAAGATACCTACATTGTTATGTTTACAGATATGTAGATTGCATGTCGTTTGCTGATGATAGAATAAGTACATTAGGGTCGTTTAGAGCCTATTTGGTAATCACTAACTAACTCACTCGGCTGCAGATCATTAAGGCTTGCTATACATGATGTCCTACAATTCGAAAGATACTTAAGTCTTATATTTTAGGTGAATAATGTCCATTGTGTTGTTCTGTTGTTTAAATTAAATTCAAATTTTCATAACTATGTTCTTTCACAAGTCTATATTATTGCACCTAAGTCTGTACTATGTAGGTTTTTAAGTAGATTGTGTTACTTAGGTGTTCAAAATTTTAGTTCTGGACACTTATTGGTGTAGTGATTTCCATCCATCTCTTTCTCCCTTATATGGCTAATAGACTAACAAAGTCTATCAGCTGAAAGCACGAATGTTATATAAGCACATACATAAATAGAGTTTAGCATTGTTGATCTTATCACTTGGCATATTGTGGGTAATGCGATTGTAATGAGAGGATTACCAATAATGTATGATGCTCGGTACCAAAGAATATATTATTTATTTTAAAGCAAGTAGAAAATGATATCGACCCGCTCTGCAAACATCCTACTATTATAAACGTGAAAATTTGTAGGTATGGATATTTGTTCCTCTTTCAAGCAAACACCACAGAACGGAATTAACACAGGTTTTGATCCTGATTTTACTGTCCGGTGGGATCATTCTCGAAATGAAGTGGCAGCAGCTAAACAAAAAATAACAAGAAATTCTAATAGGAATGAAATTTTGGAACTTTTGATTCTGATCCTATACTTACAAATTAAAAATATTTTCTTCAACTAAGTACCTATTAATGAAACAGTTCTTGTTATATAAAGTAAGCAAAAACAATTGCTAAGATATGTGTAGTTGCGTCACAAATTATCAATGATAATAGTGGCGGAAAGTTACTCACTCAGCATTAAATTTGACGATAGCCGGAGATAGCTAAATCCATTTGTTTATAATATGATAAGCGTGACAGATGTGATAGAAATCAATCTGAGGTATTTATTGCGTTTCATGATGTGGCGCAACTTCAGGGAGGCCCGTGTCTAGCAGTGGTGCTGGATAGGTTGAATTGTTGGAATGATGTCATGTTGAATGGCCTCAAACGAAAATGTTTGACTCTCTGTGGATAAAATATTTAATAAATGAGAATAAGCGCAGTGGAGGGGCGGGACTGCCACCATTTCTTATAACTTTTTAGGTCTTTTATTTATTTAACTACATTTGTTTTATAAACTGTTGAAATGGAAGCGAGACCGACTAGACAGCGTAGAGCGGCGTCTCTATGAACTATTGCAGATCCAAATTAGAAAAAGGAGGAAGAAGAAAGAAAGATAGAGAGAAGTGGTATTAAGCCATTGAAAAACAATAGTAGACGGCATAATCCTCATGCATTTATGGTGACTAGAATTTAACTTATTCCAAGGTATATAGGGTAGGCTTATTTTAATCGTTTGGGTAAACTTCGGAAAATATGATTTCTTTATAAATCGGCGAATCTTTATAGATTTCTGTTTATGAGAAATTTGGAATGATCGAAAGGAATCGTCTTCCTCCAATCCGGGAAGTTTCTCTAAGCCCAGGGTGGATACCCTTTACCCGTTCACCTAGAGTCAATACTGTAACGTTTGGAATATGGCCTATTCGAAACAAAAGCTTTCGTTTTAAAAAAATAATCGCAAAATTCTACCTCATCCAATTTATTTTTTGATCAAATGTATTGTTTAGCATTAAGTACTATGTGTGCCGATGTACATACCGTTAGAATACGTAGGTACGTTTATTAAATACAACCGTAAATGATGAATTTAAAACGTCCCAAAAACAAAATGACAAGTAGAATGTAGTTTGGTCATTTTTGGGGTTCTGTACTCAAAGAACCTATTACATGGGTGGAGCTTCTCTGCTCTCTGTCCGTTTGCTCGTCTGTCTGCCGACTGCAACGGTCTGTATCTCAAAAACTCGAGCTAAACAGCTGAATATTTTTTAGTTAAAATGAAAATCGAGGTAAGCAACGATTGGTACAGTAAAAACATATGGGTGACCAATTTTTGTTTCTCTTTAGACTACTTGTGCCAAACCCTCAGTGAAGTGACTTTTTATTCAACACATGTTTACCTACTCGGTGTCGGACTACAAATGTCATCATCGACCTAATTTATTTTGTATTTAAAATACCCATTTGCATTTGGCAAAAAAAAAACAATACGTAATAAAGCGTGTGAATCTTAAAAGTTTTTTGTGAGCTCTGAAAGACTTATGTTTTCAATATTTTTAATTATCTACTAACACTAATCAAGTATGTAATAGGAAACAAAGTTCATTATGTAGGTAATGCCTTAAAGCATAGAGAAAGCAAACAATTAAATTTAAAAAATTAAACCTAATTTCCAAAATACGCAAATAAAATCGATCATAAATAATCGTAACCAAATTAGTAAAGTGCGTCGAACTGTGACGTAAATGTGTGTGACCTTGATCGTACAACATGTACGTACGCGTTTACTATATACATTTACGTGACACACAGACGGACACACCTCCTCGCCGCGCATGTATATTAGTAGCGGCATGTTCGCGGCTCGCCGGCTCATTCAGCTTCGTCAATGCACGGCTGTGACCTCTCTACTCCATCAGTTGTAAAGTGAATAGCGAACGGAACACACGTCAACATGGCCACCGATAACTTGACTGCTATGCTCAACAAAACCAAGGATTTGCAGCTGGTAAGTACACAAAAATTTACTTAAAAATAATTGTAGTTTAAAGGTGATTTATTTATTGTAAGACTAAGTTAAATACCAAGCGTTCCAGACGAATTTAAACCAATTTGAATTTGTAAATATGTGGCTGTACATTTGTAGTGGACAATTTTATTTAATAATTGATTAACAGCTAAGTTTTTATCGTTCAGCTTGAGGTTAGGTCACGATCAATACTCTCGACAAGACCTGTCGCAATGTCCATGAACTGAAATCTAAAGAGACGGTGTTACTATAATAATATTATTTAATTTATAGAGTAACTATCCGTCGAAGTAATTTTAAGCAGATGTTTTACGGTTTTAACTACCAGACTATGTTACTACTAAACATTTATTTGCCATCGTTTCTACAGAAATGTAACAAATTCTCATAGACTAAATATTGCAATAAAATACTATGTAGCAGCTTCATAAAAAACGTGTTTATTGTAACTTATGTACTGATAAAAGTAATACTAATACTTATGTACCTTTAGTAAATTAATAAACCACTTGTAAGTATATATTCAGTTTTTTTCTGTGTAGATATTATTAATTTTAACATTATTGCTGCAGTGTGAGATATTATAACCTACCATCAAATAAAATAATCCATTACCTCATCACATTTAAGTAACTCAATTAATCGTACGATATAAAATTATTTAGATAAAAACATTAATTATGTTAGTACAAGCACTCTAAGAAATATCTCAGATCATAAAGCCATAATTCGTAGGTAATTAGATAACACTAAGTTTTCAGTATGCCGAAACCATAATGATAACGTAGTGGCAACTAAACAGCTGATAATAGCAAAAACAAAAGAGTATGAAAATACGCCATACGTACTAATATTATGAACGCGAAAGTATCTCTGTCTATCTGTAACGCCAAAATTGCTGAACCGATTGTAATTCAATTTGGTACGGTGATAGTCTAGAGCCGGAAGAAAGACATTTTGGATTGGAATACGCATTGAAAATTTGGCCTATACATTTTTATTATAAAATGTATGCAATTGTGGGGGGTCAAGGTTACGTTTTACCCCGGTAATCTCACGGAAACTTCCCCGCACTGTAAATAAAAATACACGCGGACCGAGTCGCGGGCAACCGCTAAAACAGAACCATAGCAGTCCAACATGTTCATTCCCATCCGTAGATAATGGTTCGACTTATCATCTATGTCCTGACCTAATTTGTACATAATTTTGCAGATACAAACGCCGATCCCGACAATTGCCGATGATGGTAAGTTCCAATATCTGCCTAAGCAAGAAACTTTTCTCCACATCAGCTTTATTCTTACTATAGTCAAAGTACTGCCACTCATGGAAGTTCTAAACTTCAATCTCCCATAGAAACATGCAGAGGGCCTACCGCTAAAAAAAAACTATTTCAGTCGTGGATGCGAGTCTGCCTTTTTAGTGAACTTATATAACTACTTTTTTTCTAGAACAGTTCCTTCTTACCGTACTCTTAGATACTACTTTACCAAATACTGCTCAGAACGCTTCGCACGTGTTCGACACTTCCCTTCCCATTGAAACAATTTTTCCGTATTACTTAATTTAAGTGCACTTTTAAGTGTGACACAGTGTCCAATTTAAAGTGTACTAGTGAAAATGATGGGCATTAAAACATGTTTTTTTCACACAGACCCGTCTTATTAGCTTCAAACTTTTTCTGTCCAAACTCTATAGAATCGACATTACCATTATTTTTTGTCCCCCCAGAGGTCTTACTCCGCATGGACTGCGTGGGCATCTGCGGCTCGGACGTGCACTACTGGCAGAGCGGCGCCTGCGGGCCTTTCGTGCTTCACGAGCCCATGATCATGGGTCACGAGGCGTCCGGAGTTGTTGCCAAGGTATTAGAGAAATAAAAGTCTAAAATATTGCGTAATATGTGCTGTACTCGTGTAGGAGAACTTTGAAGAATACTGTTACGATTTCCCGTAAAAAGTCGCTATTTCAATGGACGTTTTTCCAAAATGTTGAACCAATTCGTTTATTTGATATTTTTTCGTAATTTTAAATCAAATTATTCTTATTATCTGTTTTGAAAACAATACATGTAGATCTTACATTTAGTTTAACACAAGGTCACCTACATGCCAAGGATCCGGTTGTTTGATATTTCATATCCAGTTTGAGTCCAGTTTTGCTAATTAATCAATATGTATGCGCAAAACCTCTCAATAATATATTCTACCGTGACGTCGAACAAAAATAGATTCTGAGGACGAAACTGAAATACCGTATTTGATTTTAGTTTATATCTCCCAAGTAACGCCACACCCCCTTTAAATAAGAATATTTTTTTGACACATATGATAAATATGAAAAAGAAACGTGTTTTTTAGCTTGCAGCTCTGTCGAACTTGATCTGACAAACAAATACAGACATGTGTAATACATCGAAATGTAAAGTGCAATTTAAATTTCAAATCAATAAATCGATCTACTGGGTACTTTCCGAGTGCTGCGACTACAAAGGTTGTCTGAATTAAATGCATAATAAGAGATACACCTGCGTGGGTTTGCCCGAAAAATATCGCAATACGTTTCTGCCTCATGATCAGGTAAAATGATACCGTATCTGTCTGTCGGTCAGGGGTGTGCTGCGTCACGGCACACACCCACAACTCACGCCGCGTCGATAATCACCGAGTTGACCGTGACATTCACTAAAACACTCGACATCGTCTGGTTGTTGTGAATGTGTCAAATGCTGCGTATATTCTGCGGTTTGCATTTATGTGATGATAGAGACGCGGACAGCAACGAATGTTAATCAAAAAGACTTTTGTTGGGTTAAGATATCTTGCACTCTTGGAATTTTGTTGTACTAAATTTGAGGCGTCTCGCTGTGATCATCAGAGGTATTCCTAAGTAGTAGTAACTATATCTACTATTTGTTTCAGTTTACTAGGGGTTTGCAGCGTAGCTATTTTTGAAGCTTCAACCTTCAACTCAATAAGAGTAATTTAATTCAGTTGCTTGTTTACCTATCCGCTAAGTTTTTTCCTATTAACTGCTTCCGGTAGTTGTTAGAAAAGTTTTCAAGAGATATTTCAATGATTTTTAATCCTATGGCCTTTAGGTACCAATTTATTCTTAGCCGGTAGAGGTGTGACGCAATTCGACGTATTGACTTTGCGCGCGTCAGTCGCTTAAACTTTAATATGTCACCTGTTAATTACGGCCGAATTTGCATATAGGTAAATATAGAGCTGATTCCAAGCAAAATATTTGTTGTCACGCAATGCCTGATTCTGTCTAGACGTGAAATGGTCTTACGTTCACGCACGCTTCTTTATCCTGTAATAATTTTTAGATAGGATCCCACTTGGCGTCGATGCGATATGCTGTTTTCTTCAATTTTAATGGCAGAATGTAACACAAACTTTTAAAGTTAAACTTACAATAGGGATACAGACACCTTTTTAATGTTCTTATTTGGTTTTGGTTATTTTCTAAATAGTTACGTCACCAGCCCCTCTCTTATACCATTAAACAGTTTGTCTTTGTCATTTCTCATTGTTTAGATAAAGGCATAAATACGCAACAATTTTTTTTAGCTATATTTTTGTGGGATTTAGCCGATTTTTACTTTATTACCAAGTTGTCATCCCTACTACTCCCTAGTATGTAAGCGAGACCCTTCCTTACGATCCCCTGCCATCGAAATTTTCTACATTCTTGCCATACATGTGGCTTGTAAATCTATAAAATTTTCCACAAAAACCTTTCGAGTTCTTCGCATAGAAGTTCTCACTGCGAAGCGACCTTTTATCGTCACGTGACCCATGTAACCTATGCTAGCGATAAAGGCGTGTGGATAAGCAACCCAATTAAATACTAAATCTACAGGACATAGACCTTAAATTCCAATGTCAGGGGCAACTTGTTGTACGATAAAGTTTGCACGACCTCAGAATGTCAGGGCCATTTTTTTTAAGCGTTCCAGCACTAAGGTATGAATTTCTTGTGTCACGGGGGTTCACAAACATTCAAGTCACATGCACAAAGACAACCAGACTCAGGACAAGTCGATCGAACCCGCGAAATGACGCGCTCTGTGGGTTTGGCGTGGTGACCACAACCACTCGGTATATAAACCATGAGTGGGTTTAGAGTTACATTAGAAATTACGAACGTGTGCCCAAACATGCAGTCTCATGAGCTACTTGCAATAATGTCTGAATATATTTTTATCAATAGATACCTTATTTGATAAGAAGATATAGCGCCTTTCAATCATACAGATACTGACGACCCCTTCCTTTGCAATCTATGGATTAGTCGCAATAAACAAAGATTATTAGCACTGTATTGCGTTATCATAAAATATGTAGATAAGTCCAATTTATTCTGAATTAATGAAACAATTAAATTTTATTTATCACTTTGATATTGCTATTGTTCTTTCTGCTTATAGTTATCACAAGAGGGAATTACAATTAATGTACCGAATGACAAAATAACATGCTAAACGTAAAAAAGTAAAAAATTCCACCCTCAATGACTTATAGCGGGCCTTATGTGGTCCATATATTTATTTAATGGATTTTATACCTTCAGCAAAACAGTTAAAATCGAAAATTGAGTAAAGCAAATAAGAAAATCTTGCCTTACCTATTTTACAATTATGTTTGTCGTGCAGAATGAAACTGTTTCAAGTCGTATTTATTTTTCCTAGCGTTATTAACAAACACGTTTATGGTTTTACAGCTGTGCATATACCTACTACATAATAAATAAGAAGTAGGTATGTTGCATGATATATGAGATGATACGAATAGTACAAATATTCACCATAGATAAGACTAGTGTCGATAAGAGTAATAATTATTATGTTGTGAGGAAAGACTGTGATATGAATAACATCTCAGGGTAAATAATAAGTCAATTAGTTGCGATTTCAGGGCTCCGATTCTGCTATTTACGACTTCCGATGAATGAATTGCAGTTGGATTAAATTTGAAATTATTCCTATTCTATTAAGCATTTTGCCAATACATTAATTGGAAGTTAATTGTATTGACCTTGAATGTACCATCCCTTATTGAATTTCCAGTTATTGTGTAGAAAAATTCTTAAGAGAATACGAAAATTGACTTTTTAAGCCTAATTTCATTAATTCATAGGCCATTGTAAATTGCAGAATTGGGGCCCTCATCTCTTCATTCTTATATAATAGCTTATGTTCGACGATCAGTAGAAAAGAGAATCTGAACTGATCTACTCTTTTTTTTGCTTTCGCTCTCTTTACCGTTCTTACCGCAAATATTTATATTATAACTAGCTGTGGCCCGCGACTTCGTCCCCGTGTGTAAGATATAAGTAATGATTTATACCTGCCCTGCTTTTTTCCATTGTATGTCATATCCTAAAGCCTTCCTCGATGAAAGGTCTATTCAACACAAAAAGAATTTTTCAATTTGGACCAGTAGTTCCTGAGATTAGCGCGTTCAAACAAACAAACAAACAAACAAACAAACTCTTCAGCTTTATATATTAGTATAGAAGTATAGATTAGATGTATGTATAGAGTATGTATAAAGTAAGGCTAGTTACACTGTCTCAAATTCAAAAGGATTCGACTTCATCATCGACTATAAAGCTAGTTACGTATAAGAAAAAATCTCGAAAAAAAATAATTGATTCGTACATTTTGTAAATGTAAGTAGGAATGTGTCAGCTAAGTAGTAAACATAAAATAATAAGTAAGTTTAAAGTTGTACTACAATAGATAAGAATCACAATACCTAATATAGTCTCAGGATTATTAAATAAAAATAATTAAAAAGAGTTAACTAAAAACGAATAAAATAACTACATCACAAACAGCTTTACGTAATATTTAGATAAGTCACTAAAACAATGACTTTGAATTGCTCTGTTATCTTTCGACAATATTTTTACATTATTAGTATCCTACGTAAGTATTAGATAAACAACATTAGCGATATGGTTCTGATCGAAATCGCGCACGAGTTCCTCCACGCAATCAACGTAAATACACAATTTCATTGCAGCGACTTAAATAGGCGTCGCGAACAAATTACAGCCTGTTAGTCAACAATAGAGCAAGGCCGAATCACTATGCAGTAGTTAAATTAGCTACGCATACATATATCAAGAAAAGGGTCTCCTAGTCAGCGAACAGGACCCTAATTCAGCTATTTATAATGGCCGATGAATGAATGAAGATAGGATTATAATTTTAATAATTCAGTACCTACAGGGCGGACCAGTCATGGTCAATATAATGAATTTCGAACTATTGTGTTGGCAAAACACTTCGGAGAATAAGTACGAATATTGTCAAATTAATAATTCGGCTATTGTATATATAAAAAAAAAACTGCCTCTAAAGATTTTGATGGCTCCCGACGATAACATGGTATTATTATAGTCCTCTACGTACGATATGATGATTTTATCCCGTGACTCTGGCTTTAGCAATAGAACCCTGGGGTGTTTTTAGTGGTTGGAAGACTAACATATCCTCACGCCATGCCCTCGACGTGATTTAAAGTCAAGTTTCATCCAAGAAAACAAAAAAGGACAGGGATGCAATGCCCCGATAGTCTCTTTTTTACTCAAGGCAGAGCGAGAGAAAAAGAGATACTTTCGCGCGAAGTTTTTTTGGTTTTAGCTAAATTGTTACATTACCCTAATCAAAGTTGTTTTCATCAGGTGGGACCCAAAGTAAAGAACCTGGTAGTAGGCGACCGCGTGGCCATCGAGCCGGGCGTGCCGTGCCGCTACTGCGAGTTCTGCAAGACTGGCCGCTACCACCTCTGCCCCGACATGAAGTTCTGCGCCACGCCGCCCGTGCACGGCAACCTCGTCAGATACTACAAACACGCTGCTGACTTCTGCTACAAGTATGTTATGTGCTGATTTTTTCTTTTAGTTTAACAAATATGTTTGGATGATTAGTAGTCCAATGCAGAACAAGTTTTCATATTTCAAGTTTCATAAATCAGTGACAACTTTAACTTACTCTAAATATAGTAAGCGTAATTAAGTAAGCAAGGTTATCCATGTCAAGAAGAAACACATTAATTTGAAATTATATTTTTTAATTCAACTTACTTTATTTCAGACTGCCCGACCACGTTACGATGGAAGAGGGCGCTCTCCTTGAACCCCTATCAGTAGGTATACACGCGTGTCGGCGCGCCGGTCTCACGGGCGGACACACGGTGCTGGTGCTGGGAGCTGGACCCATCGGCCTGCTCACCATGCTCTCCGCTAAGGCCATGGGAGCCAGCACAGTACTCATCACAGGTAAGACTGTCTACTTGTAAAAGATGATTGTTTAAGTATTTGTCTTGTCTGTTCCGACGTAAGCTGAAAAGAAGCGAAAAAAAGCAAATGGCTATAGAATGTATAAAACCATTGCGCGTACAAAATTTATTTCGAACCATTTATATAGCTACAGAAACATACAGCCAGACTACAGGTTTTGGCTGGCTACCCCATAGATTATGTACTAAATACTGGTAGGCTACCCATTAAACTGAGGGTATATAATATGTATTACATATTCAAAAAGTTGAAAAAGAATTTATATTCAAGGAAACTGCATTGAAAGCTCAAGATAACAAAAAATAACCACTCCCATGGTATTTTTCAGATGTCCTACAATCCCGGTTGGACTTTGCAAAAGAGTTGGGTGCCGACCACACCCTGCTTGTTACCAGAGAGTCAAAAGAGGAAGATGTCTTGAAGAGCATACTGTCACTCCTTGGGGACCACCCTGACGTGTCGTTTGACGCCAGCGGAGCTACGGCCACCGTCAGAATGTCATTACTGGTAAGCGCCAATTTTTCCTCTTCAATTGTAAAATAATAAAGTTACAGGCTCGACAGAAGTAAAACCGTAAAAAATCCCTGTATGAACTAACGGGAAAATCAAGCAATTTTCTACTGGAGATTGTACCTCAATTAAAACTCACCATAGGATATACAATTTTCATGTAGTTAGTACGTGCTTGGAAAAGCTGAAGATGAGCCGAAGCTGATGAGCCGAAGCTGAGAGCTGAAGCCGGAAAAGCCTTTTAGTGTCGAGGGTCAAAAATGCCTTCTATTCTTAACAGAATGTCTGCAACCAGACCCTAATTTGTTTAGCCGTCTCCAAGATATCATTAACGCGGCAATACCAGTAAAGCCGATGAGGATTAAATGTTGTGTTTTGTCCGCAGGCGACGAAATCTGGTGGCGTGGCGGTGCTGGTGGGTATGGGCGCGCCCGAACAGAGCGTGCCGCTGTCATCCGCGTTGTCGCGGGAGGTCGACATCCGTGGCATCTTCCGATACGTCAACGAGTACGTGTTATATCCAGCAATTGTTAAATAAGAATGCTTTAAATACATATGATTAAAAAACCCTGCAAGAATGCAAGAAAACTATAAAACACAAAACTGTAAATTGAGCAAGTACTTTTTTGAAGAATTGAACTTACGTACCTCTTTAACAAAATTGAGTATACAGTATTAGATTAGCTTAAAACTTGTAAAAATAATTCCGGTATCTTGATGCCGAAATGGCCTCAAATTGCTCATTATTATCATTCCTCATTCCTCCAGGTACCCGATCGCCCTGTCGATGGTAGCCAGCGGTAAGATCAACGTGAAGCCGTTAGTGACGCACCACTTCAGCATGGAGGAGACGGTCGAGGCTTACGAGGTCGCGCGCCAGGGAGCCGGCATCAAGGTCATGATCCATGTGCAGCCCCGCGATACTAACAACCCCAAGAAGTTCTAAATACGACTAGAAGTTTCCAGAATGTTCCAGACGGCGATAAAGAGCGCTTACGTGGTTAAAGTTTGAGTATATTCTTCTGTAAATTAGGGTATTTTCCTAATTTGTGCATTGTTCAAAATGTTTGTTAATTATCTTTTAAAAGAACGTAGATTATACGATTTTCATTGTTACATTTTACGATGATCATAAGATAAGCGCCTCATCAAATGTCAAATATTTTAAAACATCCGCAGGATTTTGTTAGACAGGCCTTTTAAGCCTAACTAGCGCGATTAGCGTTATTTTAATATTTTAAAACTATTATTTTCAAAAAATGTAAATAAATGTTTATTGAACTGTAAAGTATAAGTACAATATGTGGAAATAAAATTATGATAATATTTTTATATTATAAAATTATGAATTAAATGTTATGTTTCCTACAATTTGTTTTTTCCTCCCTTCATACGATAAATAATCCCGATGGACATAACCCCCGGGGAGGAAGCGTGTAGATTGCACGGATAGCTGAGTGGTTGAGGTCACCACGGCCAACCCACTGAGCGCGTCGTGTCGCGGGCTCGATTCCCGCGCAGGACAAGTGTTTGCGTGATCCATACTTGTTAGCCTGAGTCTGAGGGTCCTTGTGCATGGGACATAAACGTTTGATTCGTGGCAATGCATAGCAATGTAGCTCTTACAATCTACAAGCTCCTGCGCTAATTAACTACAGAAAAAGGATTCTAATTAAATAATCTAAATGACTGTCAGATAAAATGAAAACACATATTTCATGCCTTATCAAAATACTAATTGGAGCCAATTTAAAATAAGGGCAGGTATTCATATGCGTCAATATCTAATTATGTATTAATTGCTCTAAATTGTTCTATAATTAACAGTTTAAAATATTTAGCGAAAAACATACAAAAGTTGTGATTAAATTTTGAATTTTATGATAACATGGGGCTAAAAAGCTTGAAAATTGGAGTTCCGAGTTCAACAAGCATGTGGTTTGGTTATTTCGATTCGTATTAACAATACCTTCTTCTTCTCTTCATGTTATTTACCTATATATAAAAATGAATTACTGTTCCTTAGTCTCGCTAAAACTCGAGAACGACTGATTCGATTTTAATTATTTTTGTCTTGAAATATTCGTGAGTAATTGATTAAGTAAGTCGTAAAGATTGAGTAAGTACAGGGTAGATTTAAACGGCAATAAATTCTCATTATCGACTGCTAGGCGCTTCGTAGTTCGCCGGGACAGCTAATTTATTTGTTAAAAGATAAGCTGTTGTTTAAAATAAAACTTTAATTATAAAAATAGCTCGTTACTTTTTCCACCCATTGAACATAGGTACTAAAAGTTTAAACGCGATAAGATTGAAGCTGAACAATAGATGAACAATGTGTACATTTTTGATTTGATAATAAACAGAAAGGCGATGACCCCCATTATATACTCGATGCTCCCGCGACATCGTCATATTTAATAAAAAAGAACAGTTTTATCACTAAACGTAGATACTCTAGACACGTTGGTATTTTAGGTCGCTAGTACCTACAAGAATCCTACTCATATTATGAAACCGAAAGTTTGTATGCATGGATGTATGGATGTTTGTTCCAAAAACCACTGAACGGATTTAGACTAAACTTGGTACACAGTTAGATTTACACCAGGGTTTATCTGCAAAATCATTAACCTCTTTTAACGCAAATCCAAAGTGGCTATTAGTACTAACTAGTTGCTACCAAAATACCAACTATCATCGACATCAGTCCAGCCCTTTAAGACGTAACAAACGTACCTACAAACAAGGTTATCACATTACATTTATAACATTAGTGTGGTACCCACAGTTGGTACGTGAAATTACTGCAGTCAAACTTTGAAAAGGTATTACAGACTCCAAACTACTCCTATTCCTGAATTTCTCAATTTCTCAATCTTCGCATCATACAGATATTAATTATGTGGTTTATCTTAACCTAAAGGCTGCAGAATAATTTATTTATTTATTTAATAAAACTTCCATGTAGATACAATTGTGGTATATAGGGCGGACTTAATGCCGCAAGGCATTATCTACCAGTCAACCTTAATGATGACGAAAAATAAATAAACACATTAAAAAAATCAAAATCCCTCCACTACTTTTTCTCTAGATGTGCAGTTCAGATGTACACTTTTTCTCTAGTGTGTTTTCTAATGAATGAAAGTTTTATTATAATTTTATTATTATAATAGACTATATAGGGTCTGTTTTGACGACATTCAACCATAATATATTATGATTCAATCAAATTTCAAACTAGGAATAATATCTATAAAACATACAATTATACATCACAACAGTTTTTAGGCACTAATAAAAATGTTTATATTACGAAACAAGTACGTATTAAGAACGTTGTCATTACGATAATAAATACGTGTTGAGTCCGCGTTCACGCCACTGTTTCTCCGTAGCCCGTTGAAAATGGCTGATAACTACACCGCGGTCCTATATGCACCATACGACGTAAGAATTGTAAGTATTGTTTTACGAAGCCTATGCAAGCCTTGTGAAATACCCATCCATGATCAAACTCATCGTTGTTTGTGCCAGTTATCTGTGATGGAAAAACGATCTCTTATCATCTTCATGCTAATGCAGTAACCGTGTTTTAGCTAAATTCCTTTTTTGTAGGTGTCTAATCCAAAAGTTTAAAGGGCGGTTAAGATTCATACTTACCAAAACCAGTCTGTTTATCATAAAACTAAATTTAAAGATTGTGTTTTGTCCCTTAAAAGACCAACCCTGTGAACCTTTTGTGACGGATATTTGTACAAATTGACATAGTGGTCTTGTAAATTTCCTATGTGATAAATAACAAAAACTACTTGCATTATTTACAGTCTCGATAACCTCTTAAAGCTTATCTAGACTCATCTTCGAATTTCTTATGTACCCAAACGTGACTTACTTTAAATTATGTTTTACAGGAAGACTTGCCGATACCTGATATTGGCGAAGATGGTAAGTTATCCAATTTAATTCAAGACGTGTTTTAATTAATGACCAGTTTTTATTATCTATGTAGCAAAGATTTCGTGAACTGTTGAAATGATTACTACTAGTAATCATTACAAATTAAACGACGTTTGTTACAGAAGTGTTAATCGAGATGCATAGCATCGGCATTTGTGGATCCGATGTTAAATTGTACACCACCGGTATCTGCGGAGCAGAAATGGTCAAAGACCCCATGGTACTCGGGCACGAGGGCGCTGGCGTAGTTGTCAAGGTAGAGAACCCTTAGTAGTTAGCTTTTCAAGGATAGATAAGCAGTTTAATCTAAATAGCAAAGTTGTTTGTAGTAAAAATGTGTGCTTTGCCGATAGTTTGCTGCAGCAAACCACATTATTTATTTAGATATCAATCAAGCTTTTAAGTGTAAGATAAGAAATACATGTTAACTTTGGAATGCTGATTATAAACTTCTAACTTAAAATGCTAAAACGTTTGGCAGGTTGGTAAGGCAGTGAAATCGTTGGCGGTGGGTGACCGCGTGTCTATAGAACCGACGCAGCCCTGCCGCGCGTGCCAGTACTGCAAGCTAGGACGGTACAACCTGTGTGTGAAGCCACACTACTGCTCCACAATGACCGCTCCGGGCAATCTCTGTCGCTACTACAAACACGTTGCAGATTTCTGCCATAAGTAAGGTTTAACATTTACACAGTGTCGGAAGAACCCGTAGTCGGGAAGGTACCAAAAGAAGCACAAAAAATACCGTCCTTAGAGCATCACATCATACACAGAAGTCACCAAAAACATCCCAAAACATTAATGTTCGTAGGACTTATTGGAACACTCGCGCTCTTTGTGTTGATATAGAGTAATAACCCCGCTCTCACTTGTTACTCACTGTGGGTCCATCTTAAAATTGACTATTTATTTATGTAAGTGTCTTTGCTATGTGATATTCGAACTAAACACATCATTAGGATGCCGGACGACATGAGCATGGACGAAGGTGCAGCTGTGCAGCCTCTAGCTATCGCCATGCATGCGTGCAACCGCGCCGGCATCTGCCTCGGACAGACGGTGACAATCCTCGGCGCGGGGCCCATTGGAATCCTCTGCGCCATGACCGCCCGGGCCATGGGAGCCAGCAAGATACTCATTACTGGTAATTCGTGTAATCCATACTAATAATATCAACAAGTCTTAGATACCGTGCTTTTAGGTCTTGTGGTTTGACAAAATAAATAATGTTGAATCGAGAGCCCTATGTAATGTCATCCGTCGTTATTTACATACGTAATTAACATCTTCGAGTTCTTGAATGTTATCAATTTTAATCGACATTCGTAGCATATGCTATTTTAAATTTCTATCGAAGGATAAGCATAATCATAGCTTTACATCCGCAGCGCGCTCGACCTTCGTAGCCAATGAGCCTCGATATTCGTAGTCAATGGGACGCGATGTTCCTAGCAAAGTCGAAATTACAACCGTAGCATTATCGGCATTCGATGCAACAGAACTCGACATTCATAGCAAAATCAAGATGCAACCGTAGCATACGTGGTATTCGTAGCACACTGTAATTTTAGAAAATTAAAAAGCTACCTACACCTTACCGGACTAATGCATTGATAAGATATTATTTCTTAGATACTCACTTACTCATATTTGCCACGGTCTATCCTCATATGCAGACGTCATGCAGTCTAGACTGGATACAGCTCGGGAGCTGGGGGCTGACTGCACAGTGCTGATCGAGAGAGAGGCCCCCGACCAGGACGTAGTGGACGACATCGTAGCACAGCTGGGCAGCCCGCCTGACGTCACCATCGATGCTTGTGGATACGCCTCGGCGCAGAGGATTGCTATGATGGTACTTTTATACGTGGTTATGTGGAATAATTATGGGCTGAATTGGTTAATATTGGTCAATTC
The DNA here is from genome assembly GCF_003590095.1 of Trichoplusia ni. Lineage (NCBI taxonomy): Eukaryota > Metazoa > Arthropoda > Insecta > Lepidoptera > Noctuidae > Trichoplusia > Trichoplusia ni. The sequence continues at coordinate 7,359,932 of NC_039496.1, forward strand.
TGCTATTTACATCATCATCATATTTGCCGATGAATAAATGAAAGTTGGATTAAATTTTTCATATTATTTTTCCAACACAATAATTGGAAATTCTGAAGTACAGGGCGGAACACTCACGACCAATACAATGATTTCCCAATTATTGTGTTGGCAAAATGGTTAAGAGAATGGGAGGAGCTTAATTCAATTGCCGTTCATTCATCGGATAGCAGAATCGGAGCAAAGATTCATGGATTAAGGCTAGATGGGATCTCCTCTATCCGGCCCTTGACACCAGAGTTCGAAACCTACGGGACAGACTTTAGCCCAGCAGTGGGACAGTAAAGGCTTAAAAAGTAATGGTACTCATTAAAATGAAACTAATTTTACGGCTACAGTCTGCCCGTGACCACGATACCTGCAAAGGTGTCGAAACGTCGGGAACTAAAATCTAAAATTAAACCGCGATAAAATCCGTAAAAGTAGTTTCATTTCAATGTCTAACATTCGCGTAAACCTAAGAAACCATAATGGTACTCAATTTTGCCACATTAAAAAAAAATCTAAACTTCAGGTGACCAAGACAGGGGGTGTGGTGCTAGTGGTGGGGATAGGGGCCACCAAAGTGGAGGTGCCGCTGACGCAGGCGCTGCTGCGGGAGGTCGACATACGAGGGTCCTTCAGGATTGCTAATACGTAAGTCTTGCAAACAACTACTAATTACATTTCTTCAACTAGTATACCAAACAAGGGTATTCGGTGCTAGAAGATCCTTCTAATACAATACAAACTCGAAACACCAAAGTAAGTTCCAATTATAGTGCTTTCACTCGCCATTCTTTTTATTTAATTCCTTTTTTAAACATGTTTTTTTAACCTTCATCATGATTTTTTTTAACGACTCCGGCATTTAGTAGTTTACAAACAAGCATTCGTGGATCACACAAATGATTGTTTGGCGTGATAACTCAAAAACCCGGCTTACTGTACAGTCGTCACATATAATCTTAAGTTTTATATTATTGTGCAGGTATCCACCAGCGATAGCGGCTGTATCGAGTGGTGCGATCCCGCTTAAGAAGTTTATCACACATCATTACCCGCTTCAGAAGACAAAAGAAGCGCTCGAGCTAGCCAAGTCCGGTGACGCTATGAAAATCATTATACATATATAGGACTGTGCAGAAGTTTCCCTAATATACACGCAAAGTTTACGCTATAGATGGCAGCACAGTGTTTCATCACAAAACTTTTATATCGAACTCTGGATTTCAGTCATTTTGACTACACTACTTAGTTATCATATCCATGTAAGATTGTAAGCCAGTATAGAAATCCGTACATGAGACAAGTTTTTTGAACTCAATACAAAAAAAAACTTAAGTTATAAAACATAAGAACATTTATTTACAATAACAGACAAATTGAATTTAATTACAAGATAATTTACTTAATAACTGCATTTCTTTGTAATTGATGTAATGGATAAACGTGAATTGAATTATAATCACTTTGAACAAGAACAGCAAAATTTATGTGTATTTATTTTGAAACATTTACAATGAACAGGAAACATCTAGTTAGGCCGAACTGATAAACCAGTCAATCAATCTATAATATTAATATACACAAGACGAAATCACATACGAGTTATTTCACCATACTAAAAACTTTACCTCGATAAATTAAGTATAATATCTGACAAAATCCTAACGCGTAGAAAGAGCTATGAATACTAAGATAAGTCGTATATAGCAGTCTTCCAGAATGTTTAGTAAGACTCATTCTAAGGTAGATTTCCACAGGTGTTGTGTCCGGGGTTTACAAGAGGTTGAGCTTCCCAGGGTTGAAGACGCCGGGGCGAGTGTTGAGCGTGGTCGCATTGCGCGGGACCGGCATGCTGCCCAGGGCAGAGCCTGCGCCCGGGAACGAGCCCCTGCCCCGGGATGACCCCGCACCTCTAGACCCTGTACTCACTGGAAACAGTTATATAACATAATTGTACAATAATAGCCTCATCTTTCAAAATGCCGGCAACTTTGACAGAATAATATATGCACTGACCGTTGCCCCGGCCACGCGCAGCATACGCGCCTCGAGCAGCCTTCTTTTTTGCCGATGACGTCACCTTTCGCTTATACCTGACCGAAACAATCAGAAAATATTGAGATTTACACGAAAAAATAAAATCACATATATCGTTTCCCGAGTTCGTGGGAAAGCTGGCCAAATAAAGCCTGATAAGCTGTACTGATTAACGGCCGTTCCCAATAACCTATCCTCAGTAAGCGATATCTTGTTACGAACGATAAGTAGTAGACTTCTATCTATCCTTACTTTACGTCCCACAAGTGACGATAACGTCTATCGAGACATCGACATCGGTAGATAAGCTCAACTATCCAGCCCTCCTATACGTTTTGTTACTACAAAAGCTACAAAAAAAAGCAACGTCGAAAAAAAAACTTTTTCGTAAAACAATACAAATTGATCGAATTAAAGCATTGGAGATTTTTTTATGCTAATATATGATTTTTCATCATAGTTATGTTTCATTTTCATTATTTTATCAAACACATATTTGGCGCGTAAAAAGGAAGTACGAAACGTAGTCAAGTGTCAACTTAACTATTCAAGTTTAAAATTTTCAACGCTACCGCTCTTATTGTTGTGTGTTATCAAGTTTGTGTTTTTTTTACATTATAATGAGTACTGTAAGTATAATCAGACATTTTTATATATTTCCTTTTTTGTCTTTCTTTACATATAACTAGCTGTCCCAGCAAACGTCGTTTTAGTGATTTTTTTTCTAGTTGTACGTAATTTTAATGCCACATTATAAAAAAAATAAACACAAACAAAATATTTTTTTTTTGTGTGAGCCACCCTTATAACTTAGGGGTATGAAAAATAGATGTTGTTCTATTCTCAGACCTACCCAATATGTAAACAAAATTACATAAAAATCGGTCGAACCGTTTCGGAGGAGTACGGTAACTAACATCGTGACACGGGAATCCATACTAATATATAAAGCTGAAGAGTTTGTTTGTTTTAACGCGCTCTCAGGAACTACTGGTCCAAATTGAAAAAATATTTTATATATACCATGCTATAGGATATAAACCATCCCGCTGCGACTAGTAAGAGAGAAGATAGGTACAATGAAAAATGTGAAAAAACAGGTCAGGTATAAATCAAAACTTATAACTTCTACCCGCGGGAACGAAGTCGCGGGCAACAGCTAGTTTTATATATTAGAAGAAGATTAGGATCAAAAATTCAAAACTGTATTTAATATTTATTTCGTTCTCATCTTCATCATCGAGGGCTTCCGTTGAAAAATTCCTTACTTATATATTCTAACCACGCGGACGAAATCGGGGGCAACAGCTAGTATCGTGATAACAAGCAAGGCTACAAACGCTGCAAACATAATCAGTTCGTATGGTTTTGCGGGTCTTGTAGTTTTTACGGGATTCTTCTTCAAAATCACTGTCCCAATCAGATAATTCCATTAACATGGATAAATCACTTGCACTAGACTCGGACATTACTAGAAATACTGCACTTCTACGAATGTATTTGAAAGATAGTTTACGATAGACAATGCTTATCCCTGCAATTTGACGGATTGACAAATTTGGTTATCTCTAGTATTGACATCACTGAAAGATACCTATCAAAAGGATATTGGGACGCAAAATGTTGCAATTTCATAGAAATGTCTATCTGCGTTAAGAGATAGACCCTCCCAACGATAGATAGCGTATGGCGATTAGTTTTCATAACCATCAGTATTATATTGGGACATCAAAACCGATGATAGATAGAATTTTCTATCTTCAGTAGGCCAAAACTGGTGATAGATAAGTTATTGGGAACGGCCGTTAGTAGTATAGTAACTGTAGTTACCTTTTCCTAACGCCCCCGCGTCGCGGCCCGCCCGCGCGCCTGCCCCCGCGCCCGCCCCCCGCGCCCTCCTCGCTGGCGGCCTGCCGCGCCAGGCGCGACCAGTCCGTGTCCGAGTCAGAGTTGTCTGCCGCAGCCGCTGTCTTCTCTTGCGTCGCTTCTAACTCATCCTGGTACTGCATCAGCAAGCCTACACAAAAAAGCAGTCACAAAAAATAAGATGCTGGTGATTAATCAACGAAACAATAATGGAAAAGGTCAACATGCTAGGATCACGTTATCGAAGTTAGAGCTAACTACAACATTCGTATGAATGAGTTTTTTGTTTCTGGCAAGTACGCTCGGTGTACTGTGTTTCCTTTCAAAAGCCTGTCAAATGTTCCAGATTCAACTACACTTCCAAAATTTTTGACGATATCTTAAACAAGCTACTTTTCCTCAAGTACTAGGAATTAATACAAGTAGTGAGTAGATTCCGCTCGTGTTAACAGTCCCGTATTATCCATAAGCACTTTACGCCAGTGTCTAGGGGTCCACCATTATGACTAGGGGCCCAGCACTCCCGATGAAATAAAAAAAATATATGACACCACGGTAGAAGCCCACATTTTTGACACTATGCATCTAAAAAAGGTCGATAAATTTTTCACTGAATGAAAATAACTTGAACCAAGGGGGCCCCCACTCCTTTGTTCCGGCCCCGCTCGTGTACTGAGTACGTACCCATCTTTTCGACGGCGTATGCGGCGGTGATGCTGAGCAGCTGCGCGCCGTACTTGTGGTAGTTGGCGCGCGTGACGTAGGGCAGCGCCAGCAGCTCCGCCTCGCGCTCGGGCAGGCGCCGCGACATGCCGCGCAGCGCCGCCTGCGGGAGCACCGCCGACAGCGACTGCCCGCGCGCCGCCGCCATCTCCCTGCCCAGACACACACGTCACACACTCGCTACACACAGCTACACGCTCGGGCAGGCGCCGCGACATGCCGCGCAGCGCCGCCTGCGGGAGCACCGCCGACAGCGACTGCCCGCGCGCCGCCGCCATCTCCCTGCCCAGACACACACGTCACACACTCGCTACACACAGCTACACGCTCGGGCAGGCGCCGCGACATGCCGCGCAGCGCCGCCTGCGGGAGCACCGCCGACAGCGACTGCCCGCGCGCCGCCGCCATCTCCCTGCCCAGACACACACGTCACACACTCGCTACACACAGCTACACGCTCGGGCAGGCGCCGCGACATGCCGCGCAGCGCCGCCTGCGGGAGCACCGCCGACAGCGACTGCCCGCGCGCCGCCGCCATCTCCCTGCCCAGACACACACGTCACACACTCGCTACACACAGCTACACGCTCGGGCAGGCGCCGCGACATGCCGCGCAGCGCCGCCTGCGGGAGCACCGCCGACAGCGACTGCCCGCGCGCCGCCGCCATCTCCCTGCCCAGACACACACGTCACACACTCGCTACACACAGCTACACGCTCGGGCAGGCGCCGCGACATGCCGCGCAGCGCCGCCTGCGGGAGCACCGCCGACAGCGACTGCCCGCGCGCCGCCGCCATCTCCCTGCCCAGACACACACGTCACACACTCGCTACACACAGCTACACGCTCGGGCAGGCGCCGCGACATGCCGCGCAGCGCCGCCTGCGGAGCACCGCCGACAGCGACTGCCCGCGCGCCGCCGCCATCTCCCTGCCCAGACACACACGTCACACACTCGCTACACACAGCTACACGCTCGGGCAGGCGCCGCGACATGCCGCGCAGCGCCGCCTGCGGGAGCACCGCCGACAGCGACTGCCCGCGCGCCGCCGCCATCTCCCTGCCCAGACACACACGTCACACACTCGCTACACACAGCTACACGCTCGGGCAGGCGCCGCGACATGCCGCGCAGCGCCGCCTGCGGGAGCACCGCCGACAGCGACTGCCCGCGCGCCGCCGCCATCTCCCTGCCCAGACACACACGTCACACACTCGCTACACACAGCTACACGCTCGGGCAGGCGCCGCGACATGCCGCGCAGCGCCGCCTGCGGGAGCACCGCCGACAGCGACTGCCCGCGCGCCGCCGCCATCTCCCTGCCCAGACACACACGTCACACACTCGCTACACACAGCTACACGCTCGGGCAGGCGCCGCGACATGCCGCGCAGCGCCGCCTGCGGGAGCACCGCCGACAGCGACTGCCCGCGCGCCGCCGCCATCTCCCTGCCCAGACACACACGTCACACACTCGCTACACACAGCTACACGCTCGGGCAGGCGCCGCGACATGCCGCGCAGCGCCGCCTGCGGGAGCACCGCCGACAGCGACTGCCCGCGCGCCGCCGCCATCTCCCTGCCCAGACACACACGTCACACACTCGCTACACACAGCTACACGCTCGGGCAGGCGCCGCGACATGCCGCGCAGCGCCGCCTGCGGGAGCACCGCCGACAGCGACTGCCCGCGCGCCGCCGCCATCTCCCTGCCCAGACACACACGTCACACACTCGCTACACACAGCTACACGCTCGGGCAGGCGCCGCGACATGCCGCGCAGCGCCGCCTGCGGGAGCACCGCCGACAGCGACTGCCCGCGCGCCGCCGCCATCTCCCTGCCCAGACACACACGTCACACACTCGCTACACACAGCTACACGCTCGGGCAGGCGCCGCGACATGCCGCGCAGCGCCGCCTGCGGGAGCACCGCCGACAGCGACTGCCCGCGCGCCGCCGCCATCTCCCTGCCCAGACACACACGTCACACACTCGCTACACACAGCTACACGCTCGGGCAGGCGCCGCGACATGCCGCGCAGCGCCGCCTGCGGGAGCACCGCCGACAGCGACTGCCCGCGCGCCGCCGCCATCTCCCTGCCCAGACACACACGTCACACACTCGCTACACACAGCTACACGCTCGGGCAGGCGCCGCGACATGCCGCGCAGCGCCGCCTGCGGGAGCACCGCCGACAGCGACTGCCCGCGCGCCGCCGCCATCTCCCTGCCCAGACACACACGTCACACACTCGCTACACACAGCTACACGCTCGGGCAGGCGCCGCGACATGCCGCGCAGCGCCGCCTGCGGGAGCACCGCCGACAGCGACTGCCCGCGCGCCGCCGCCATCTCCCTGCCCAGACACACACGTCACACACTCGCTACACACAGCTACACGCTCGGGCAGGCGCCGCGACATGCCGCGCAGCGCCGCCTGCGGGAGCACCGCCGACAGCGACTGCCCGCGCGCCGCCGCCATCTCCCTGCCCAGACACACACGTCACACACTCGCTACACACAGCTACACGCTCGGGCAGGCGCCGCGACATGCCGCGCAGCGCCGCCTGCGGGAGCACCGCCGACAGCGACTGCCCGCGCGCCGCCGCCATCTCCCTGCCCAGACACACACGTCACACACTCGCTACACACAGCTACACGCTCGGGCAGGCGCCGCGACATGCCGCGCAGCGCCGCCTGCGGGAGCACCGCCGACAGCGACTGCCCGCGCGCCGCCGCCATCTCCCTGCCCAGACACACACGTCACACACTCGCTACACACAGCTACACGCTCGGGCAGGCGCCGCGACATGCCGCGCAGCGCCGCCTGCGGGAGCACCGCCGACAGCGACTGCCCGCGCGCCGCCGCCATCTCCCTGCCCAGACACACACGTCACACACTCGCTACACACAGCTACACGCTCGGGCAGGCGCCGCGACATGCCGCGCAGCGCCGCCTGCGGGAGCACCGCCGACAGCGACTGCCCGCGCGCCGCCGCCATCTCCCTGCCCAGACACACACGTCACACACTCGCTACACACAGCTACACGCTCGGGCAGGCGCCGCGACATGCCGCGCAGCGCCGCCTGCGGGAGCACCGCCGACAGCGACTGCCCGCGCGCCGCCGCCATCTCCCTGCCCAGACACACACGTCACACACTCGCTACACACAGCTACACGCTCGGGCAGGCGCCGCGACATGCCGCGCAGCGCCGCCTGCGGGAGCACCGCCGACAGCGACTGCCCGCGCGCCGCCGCCATCTCCCTGCCCAGACACACACGTCACACACTCGCTACACACAGCTACACGCTCGGGCAGGCGCCGCGACATGCCGCGCAGCGCCGCCTGCGGGAGCACCGCCGACAGCGACTGCCCGCGCGCCGCCGCCATCTCCCTGCCCAGACACACACGTCACACACTCGCTACACACAGCTACACGCTCGGGCAGGCGCCGCGACATGCCGCGCAGCGCCGCCTGCGGGAGCACCGCCGACAGCGACTGCCCGCGCGCCGCCGCCATCTCCCTGCCCAGACACACACGTCACACACTCGCTACACACAGCTACACGCTCGGGCAGGCGCCGCGACATGCCGCGCAGCGCCGCCTGCGGGAGCACCGCCGACAGCGACTGCCCGCGCGCCGCCGCCATCTCCCTGCCCAGACACACACGTCACACACTCGCTACACACAGCTACACGCTCGGGCAGGCGCCGCGACATGCCGCGCAGCGCCGCCTGCGGGAGCACCGCCGACAGCGACTGCCCGCGCGCCGCCGCCATCTCCCTGCCCAGACACACACGTCACACACTCGCTACACACAGCTACACGCTCGGGCAGGCGCCGCGACATGCCGCGCAGCGCCGCCTGCGGGAGCACCGCCGACAGCGACTGCCCGCGCGCCGCCGCCATCTCCCTGCCCAGACACACACGTCACACACTCGCTACACACAGCTACACGCTCGGGCAGGCGCCGCGACATGCCGCGCAGCGCCGCCTGCGGGAGCACCGCCGACAGCGACTGCCCGCGCGCCGCCGCCATCTCCCTGCCCAGACACACACGTCACACACTCGCTACACACAGCTACACGCTCGGGCAGGCGCCGCGACATGCCGCGCAGCGCCGCCTGCGGGAGCACCGCCGACAGCGACTGCCCGCGCGCCGCCGCCATCTCCCTGCCCAGACACACACGTCACACACTCGCTACACACAGCTACACGCTCGGGCAGGCGCCGCGACATGCCGCGCAGCGCCGCCTGCGGGAGCACCGCCGACAGCGACTGCCCGCGCGCCGCCGCCATCTCCCTGCCCAGACACACACGTCACACACTCGCTACACACAGCTACACGCTCGGGCAGGCGCCGCGACATGCCGCGCAGCGCCGCCTGCGGGAGCACCGCCGACAGCGACTGCCCGCGCGCCGCCGCCATCTCCCTGCCCAGACACACACGTCACACACTCGCTACACACAGCTACACGCTCGGGCAGGCGCCGCGACATGCCGCGCAGCGCCGCCTGCGGGAGCACCGCCGACAGCGACTGCCCGCGCGCCGCCGCCATCTCCCTGCCCAGACACACACGTCACACACTCGCTACACACAGCTACACGCTCGGGCAGGCGCCGCGACATGCCGCGCAGCGCCGCCTGCGGGAGCACCGCCGACAGCGACTGCCCGCGCGCCGCCGCCATCTCCCTGCCCAGACACACACGTCACACACTCGCTACACACAGCTACACGCTCGGGCAGGCGCCGCGACATGCCGCGCAGCGCCGCCTGCGGGAGCACCGCCGACAGCGACTGCCCGCGCGCCGCCGCCATCTCCCTGCCCAGACACACACGTCACACACTCGCTACACACAGCTACACGCTCGGGCAGGCGCCGCGACATGCCGCGCAGCGCCGCCTGCGGGAGCACCGCCGACAGCGACTGCCCGCGCGCCGCCGCCATCTCCCTGCCCAGACACACACGTCACACACTCGCTACACACAGCTACACGCTCGGGCAGGCGCCGCGACATGCCGCGCAGCGCCGCCTGCGGGAGCACCGCCGACAGCGACTGCCCGCGCGCCGCCGCCATCTCCCTGCCCAGACACACACGTCACACACTCGCTACACACAGCTACACGCTCGGGCAGGCGCCGCGACATGCCGCGCAGCGCCGCCTGCGGGAGCACCGCCGACAGCGACTGCCCGCGCGCCGCCGCCATCTCCCTGCCCAGACACACACGTCACACACTCGCTGCACAGCTGCGGTTGCGCACAACTGACAAGCACTTAGGAAGCGGTGGGCAAAACTAGGTGCTGCCCAATGTAAAATAAATTTCAAAAAGTGCCGCCTAGTAGCCTAATTTGAATAAATGACTTTTGGTTTTGATTTTAATTTTATCCGACACATCCGTACAGGTAACGTTTAGACACTCACACTCAAACATTTCTGTTATCACGACTGTGTTTTTAGTCTTACCAAATGACGCTTCTCTAGTGCACTGCGCAGATGAGACATTTTTTTGGTTCAATGCACAGCTCGCTTGTGCAATGCACAAACGACTTTTATCTTTACATACCGGCAAGCCTCAACTAAATCGGCGTAGCAGCGTTCTTCGAGCTGCTTCAGTAGCGCGGCTATAGGCGTGTCGGGTGTATCCGCGGCCGCCGCCGGCGCGACCAGGCTCGCCTTGCGTTCCACCTTCATGGGGAACACAATGCGAAGCCCGCCACACATTAACCTGATCGCATAAAAACAATTTGAAATATTTGATATTAAAAAAGATAATGAAGTACGTAAGGATTAAAACAGTATTAAACTTTCAATTTTTTTAACCTACTTAGTTTCCTTTAGCTGAAAATAAGGTACTCCAGTTAATATCAGTAAATTCACTTTTGAGACACTTTACAGTTCTCCACTATGTTTATAAAAATTATAAGCAATATTTTTGTTCTTGTATTTTTAACGATGGCCAATATACCGACGAGTGTCGACGCTCGTTCAAACATGTCATTAATTCCAGCAATAATAATTAACTAGCTGTTGCCCGCGACTTCGTCCCCGTGGGTAGAAGATATAAGTTATGATTTAGGTATACCTGCCCGGTTTTTTTCACACTTTCCATTATATCTTAGCTCCTATTAGTCGCAGCGTGATGGTTTATAGCCTAAAGCCTTCCTCGATGAATGGTCTATTTAACACAAAAATAATTTTTCAATTTGGAAGAGGAGTTCCTGAGATTAGCGCGTTCACACAAACAAACAAACTCTTCAGCTTTATATATTAGTATAGATGAGCAGTATAGTTCGTACTTATCGACATTGGGTCCCAGCACGACGTACGCGCTGGCGATGTCGTTGTTGACGACGAGTTTCTCAGCGAGCAGGCCGCGCACGACCAGCTGCCGCAGCAGGCGCATGGGGTCGCCGCGGTGCCACGACTTGCAGCTACGTACGACACACTACATGTAGCACCAGTAGCAGAAACATCACAAACTACGAGTATGTGTCAACAAATAATGTTAGACATTTTGATTGTACAGTAAATTCCAACAAGCATTATATAATGATATTTCTTAATGGTACGGTGAAACAAATCGGGGCGAATACCTCCCCAAAATCAATACACTACTTCCATTCCTAAACTCGCAGAAAAGAATTTATTTAGGATGAGTAAATCTTTGACGGTTTCGTAAAAAAGGTAGACGACTTGGTATAAAAAGTAAAAAACCTCAACCCTCACTTACATAAACAAAAAGAACTAAAAAAGATAAAAATAAACTGCTTTAAAATTTTGGAGAGAGGTTTGTGACGTAACAATATGGTAAAATATACGCGGGTATAACTATATTCGCGGGTCAAAAGAAAGAAGACACGAATCCATTATTACGCATTAAACTACAAGACGGGCACTGAAAAAAGTGTCATCATCCCTATTCTTACCGTCCATGAATAGGATCCTTCTGCAGTCCTTGCAGTCGCTGCTGCATGGACCCGCGCAGGGCGTCCGCCATGTGCAATAGTGTGAACGAACATCGCTCGTTATTCTTCTCTCGCACGCAACGAACAATTATCTTACATTCCTCTGTGACGTCAACCAACTGCAAGGAGGTTTTTTCAAGTCAGTCAAAATATAAATCTAAAGTTTTAATTTAAGTAAACCTCTTTCAGGCGGTTCATACATGTTAAAATTACTTATTATTACATATTAAAATTACATATACAATCACTTATCTAAATATTCAAGGAAATTGTTGTTAGTTACATATTAGTACTTCCTGTATTAGTTGACCACTACAATTTAATTTAACACAAAGTAGGTACAAAGCATAATTAATATACATGGTTTTTTTTCAAGTATAACATAATAATAATAATATCCTGGGACACAAGGATTAAATTCCTTACTGCGGGAGTCGTTTTTTAAAAAGAACATAGAACAAAAAGAACAAACTGTAAACAATGCCAAAACTAAAAAACAGGAAAAACAGTCAAGACTATAATCTGAAGCCTACGCTAGCTGGTCTTGGATGCTTGCTGGTCAGGACTACGGGCACTTAATACTGTTTTTCATTTTCTTTATTTATTTAAAGGAACTTTCAACAAAATATTTATGTTTGTAATATTAATATTGATTCCATAATACCCTGATATTATTCATACAAGTCACGAGAAAATAATCACTCACAAAATCATATACCGTCATAGCTTCTGGAGGCATTGGTTTGGCTAAAATAACATCATATATATACCTATATGTAGCAAGTTGGCAGGCACGCAAATAAAAAGAAGGAGGTTTTAGTTAATGTGTGTTACCTTGTGGTCTTGTGCGTTGAGGCAGTTGTCGCAGGCGGTGCGTGTGTTCCTGAGACACTGCTCCCGCTGGAACCTCTCGCCGAGGTACGACAACACGTGCGCGCGGCGACACTCCGTCACGCTCTCACACAGCTCCACCATACGAAGGAGGTTCTCTACGTGGACGCGTTTCGATTCTGCCGTCGTGTTTCGTTCCACTGCGAAGAGTATTAATGGTAATGTTACAGTTTTTCAAGTAGAAAGGGACATTGAAAAGGAGATAAGAAAAAAACAAACAAAATCTCCATATTTTAAGCGAGGAGAATAGAGGGGAATGGAGATAATATTTTTATTTCTCAAGTTGTATTTTTGAAATAATAAATAAATAATGCGGACAACATCACATACATTGTTCTGAACCCAATGTAAGTTGCTCATGCTCTTGTGTTATGGAATTCAGATACCACAAACAACAAAGGTACCACAAACACCCAACCCGAGACAATGTAGAAATAAGAATTTTTACATTGACCCGACAGGGGATCGAACCACACGAATCCGAGATAAGTGGAAGAGAGTGGGGAGGCCTTTGCCCTGCAATGGGACATTCCAGGCTAGTAATAATGTTAATTATTAATATCATATAGTGTGTAGCACATACTGTCGAGCAGGCGTCGATACCGCACGACGTCGGAGTAGGAGTAGTAGAGCAGGCAGTCGGCGGGGTCCCCGTCGCGGCCCGCGCGGCCCGCCTCCTGGTAGTAGCCCTCCAGGGACTTGGGCAGGCTGTGGTGGATCACGAAGCGCACGTCCGCCTTGTCCACGCCCATGCCGAACGCTATCGTAGCGCAGATCTGGTGTACAGACACTTTTATATCTCCGATAAAAAATTGGATACAATATTAGCCGAACGACATAATCGTGAAAGAATGCTGTGCTTTGCAGTTGCATACTGTTTTTGATGAAGTCAAATTGAAAGTAAAGAGATATAGTCATTTTAATGAAAATGTACGTAAGACTACTATTATGAACTTCTCCCGTTATTGAAATATCAGAATAACATTATAAAATATAATTGATGTCACAGAGTCATACACTAGTTACAAAAATGCTGTTGTGTTCTATAAGGCTATAATTTATATAAGGTTATAATTTACCGCCTATGTAACATTATGGTATGCAATAAAGATTTACTTACTTACTTAAATGATAAATGTTTAAAACTAGAAAAATAGTAATGTACCTATAATTTTCATTTTATCTAATGTTAATACTAATGTCTGTATCCTTAAAATAAGTTAAATTAATTATATTTCTTAAATGATAAGTCACTCACATTTATAATTTTTATCTTTGCTGTGCCCGACAGGGTCCACGATTGTTACCTATCAAAAAATGTTTACCACCTAAGCCTACATTGTGGAATGCAATAACGAATTGAATTGAATTAAGGCAACTGAAGTATATGGGAGCATATGGGGTACTAATACTGATATAAGTTTTGTTATTTTACACTGTTTTTGCAAAAATACATAAAAATATAATCTACTGTAATAATGTATTTTTTAAAGAGTATCTTATGGAGTTTCCAGTTCTTGTCCATTGCTATGCCATTTTGGGACTATGTTTTCAAAGTGTCTCCTCTACCTATTTGAAATTAAAACTTGTAATTATGTTTAGTGTCTAGTCAGCGGTAACTGACCACGTGGTACCGGTCGGCGACCCAGGCGGACTGCACTTCCTCGCGCTTCTTGTCGCTGAGCCCGGCGTGGTAGGGCGCGGACTGGATGCCCGCCTTGCGCAGGTCCGCCGACACGCTCTCACACTCCTTGCGCGACAAGCAGTACACTATGCCCGATGATCTGTATTATATTACATCAACGCACCATATTAGACTGAAGTCGCTGGTTGACATAGCCCTAATAACCTAAACTTTTGCTTTGCTATTGTTTTTCTGATCTACGTGTTCCTCGTCTAACCATATCCAGCAAACTAATAATCTATTACAAATGAAATAGGAGCTAAAAATACTGGCTAGTTAAATCTATACACAAATTTAAACTGGCAGTTGAGCCCATGCATATAAAGCAGTCTGTTAGATTCAGTAGTAGGAAAAGAAAAGGCAGAAAAAGGGGTACATATTTAAAACTATTCAAAAATAATTAGTGATATTAAGTTAGGTTGAACAAACCTGAAAAACTTCTGCTTGATCATGGTGGCAATCTCCTGGTTGATGGACTTGGGTTTCTTCTCGAATATCCTGTAGGCGAGGTTGGGGCGGTTGAAGCTGCTGAGGAACCACTTGCAGCTGGCGACGTGCAGCTGGTGCAGGATGTCCATGCGCACGCGCGGCGTGGCCGTGGCCGTCAGCGCCACCACGCGCGTGCGCGGGAACTGCTCGCGCAGCACGCTCAGCCGCTTGTAGTCCGGCCGGAAGTCGTGGCCCCACTGGGACACGCAGTGGGCCTCGTCTATCACAAACCTGGGCAGACGCACGCCCTAAGTCTCATATACGAGTGTTGTTTTAAAATGATGATCATGATCAAACAATGTGCGCTGTGAGCAGCAACATTTATAAAATTAAGACTCCGCAGTTTTATCGGCAAATAAAAAGCAGCCTACATTAATCCGAGTTGTCAAATATCTCACTACCATATTTTATCAAAATTGGCCTTATAAGTGTGCAACAAACACGAACACACACAATCTTTATAGTAAACGTAAGTGTGAAAGGATTTAAAATTCATTTAATAAATGTGTGGTGTGAAGTCATAAACATTATTCATCATCATTTCACGTATTTTGTACATAAGCATGTCTAGTACAAACATAGATGAAGTCAAGGTAGATAAGCTCTATTTGTTTGCCTTAGAATTAGCTGAGTGTCACGTACTGGTTTACTATTGTTAAACAAAAAACGTTTGGCAAAATATCATTTTACAAACAGTGTTATAAAACTAAACAAAGCTTGTATTTTGATCAATAGACAACCGATAAACATACTGATAAATTTCTAAATACATACATAATAATGTAGAGAAATTACTCTCAGGCACAGAACAAATGATCGTGCTCATCACACAAACATTTGTCCTGGGTGGAAACCGAACTCACGACCTTCGGTATAGCAGTCAGGGTCTCTAACCACTAGACCAACAGGCCAGTCAGTGTTACCTGGCCAGTTTGTCTCGTGAGTAGAGCGCAGTGAGCGTGGACTGGAACTTCTGCGAGCTGCTGATCTTCTCCGGCGTGACGTACAGCAGCTTGATGGGAGGCTCGCGCAGGGACAGCTTGTGGTAGATCTCGTCACACGCCGCCGCCGACACGTCGCCCGACAGGTGCGCCGCCGGGATCTAGCGGATATGGACCGCTCATTATACAGCCTAAGAACTTCACTAACATCCTTTGGTGAAACGGAATACTCTCGCGTAACTATGGGTATCGCCCGCATGCTTTGACGCCTAAGTAAAGTGAATGTTGTATAAGAAAAGATGTCAAAAACCCTTTCTGATCTTCGACTTATCACTTTGGCTGAATGGACTAATAATTGAATCGGGAGGATCAAAAGATTAAGTTATAATAACTTACATCAAGCGACAACAGTTTGTTGACTTGGTCCAATATGAGTGACTTGAGCGGTGAAATGACTATTGTAACGCCGGGCGTCAATATCGCAGGCAGTTGGTAACAGAGTGATTTACCTGCAGACAAGAAGGAAATAATTATTTTTTTGGTCTAAAATTCGAGACAAAATAAAACTTAATTGTGACTTAATGTTGAGGGAATACTTTTTGGTCTATTTGTACTACATGTTAAGATTTGATTCACTGTGTGAGGACCAACAATGCAGTCAGCGTGGCGGAGTAAGGTTCTAAAAAAAAGGTATAAATTATGTGCTCTGATATTTGGGGGTTAGAGTTAGTTACCGCCGCCGGTGGGCATGAGCACGAAGCAGTCGTGTCCCAGTAGCATGGCGTTGATGACCTGCAGCTGGTTGGGCCGGAACGACTTCAGCCCGAACTTCTCGCTGAAAACCTCCATCATCGGCACCGTGTGAGGGTAGTCCATGCCGTCAAATTCACCTACAATATATAGTCAATTGTTATTCAATCGTAGGAGATTGAAATAGAGATCATCATTCAAAGAGCTTGTTAAATGCTAAATATTTATAGGAGGACTAGTGATGGTAGTTATAAATGTATACATACCCGTGATCCCATCGTTTGGGGTGCCTGCATGGAAATCTCCTATCCCTTCATATTTCGCAGTGGTACTGTCTTTAAGCATACTATCTTCCATCAGATTGACGACTTCTGGCTGATGATTACTTGTTTCCTGACTTGGTTCAATATTATCGTTGAAGTCTTCCGGGTTGTACTGTTGCCAGCCATCTTCATCAAGAGTTATATCAGGAGTAGTCATCGTGACTGCATTGCCGGCGCTTGCCACAGAATCGCTAATATTTACGACTTCATCTTCATAGGTCGGCAGTATATCTGTGTCATCATCCATGTCGATGGGCACTTGGTAGTCATCGACCTGTTCGCTCTCTTCTTCACTTTCTTTAGGAGATTCAGCACTGAATCTGTTCAACATGGAGCTTTTACAGAACTGTGGCGGTTGGAAGGCCACTGAGCTGCTGGCTACAGGGGCACACTTTGTCGGTACAGATGTCTCCATCGGCTTCAACCTTTCCGATGCATTCCGTATCCTTTCCGCCGTAGATGAGACAATATCTCTAATTGGTAGCTTGGTTTCTTCCATACTAAGCCTCGACGGCTTTTTGAACACAAACTTCCCTTTACTTTTGTTTAAACTTTCAGAGGAACTTGTATCGATACTTTCTCTTTGACAATTTACTATCGGTTCATGTGGTTTGTTGAGTGGTGAACATCCATCAAACGATAAAGATTTTTTAGCTTGTTGCTCAGTGTATATAGTTTTCGTTGGAACTTTATTTGCGAAATCTGGTGTAGACGTTGAAACACCTACATTTTTGACAATCGTTGGAATATTATCAATACTTTTTTTATTTATTACTCCACTGGACTGTAGATCAAAATCATCAATGTCGTCATCATATCGACCGAGTTGTTTTTTGCAGTTGGGTGAAAGTTGTGATATTTGTGTACTTATACTATCAGATTGAGTAAATATTTTTTTTAGTTTCGATTTTAATTGTTTTATTTTCGCATAAGTTTGTTTCTCATATCCAGGAAATTTTTCTCTTATACAATTTGGTATTCTGTCAAAAGCATCAAATACCTTTTCAAGTAAGTGTATATAATATTCTTTACATTGCTCCCTGTTTTCTTGAGTTACACTGTTCTAGAATTTCATTAAAATGTTAAATGTTAAAACTTAGCTTAGAAATATGAGCACTAGAAAGAAATGCCGACGTAACAAAATATTGGTTAATATTTAAATAATAATAATAAATGTTTTTATTTCAGGAACATTCGTAACAGTCATAATATGAAGACACATGTAATATTTTTCGTTATCAGTTGGATATTTTAAATTAAATATTTTTCTATTTCCATGATGACGCAATAGCTAACAAAGAACAAAACCAAAATTGCTTACCCCATTTTTCGCCAAGGCAGGATGTTTGGAGATATTGGATAATAACTTCGTCAATGACTGATCTAACTTCAAATTCTTCAAGGGATCCTTGTCCTTATCCTGGCTAGGGCTCCTCTTCACCGGGGTCTTAAGAATCTTATGTTTCGCAGGAGAATCTACTTTGGTCTTCGGTGGGGTAGGGCTTTCACTTATTCTAATACTTTCGTTCATCTTTACTGGAGTATTAGTTTTGCATTCCGTACCAAATGCTGCTGGGAAATCGTCCTGCAACAATGGAATCCTCTCCTTAAATGCGATGTTCGATGATTACGCTCCATTCGCGATTAAAAACACAATGCTTCATTAATAACGTCATCTCCCCAAATTTGGAAGGGCCACACAAAGAACTATCAGGACTTACTGAGAATCTCTCTTTGGCTATCATTTGGTTATTCATTTCTTGTTTTTTGTCTCTACCAGAATTGCATTTGAGTAATAAAGCTAATGATGTATTGAGTTTATTATTTCGGGGAATATTCATTTAAATTATTTAATAAATGCACATCTTCAATAATGCGAAAATTAACTGGAATAACAATTACAAAAATACACACGTTTGTTCAGTGCAATTGTCGGGAGCGAACTGAACGTCGCATTATTATCAACATGCTATACATAATAAATCGCTGCATTAGCAGCATCCCTACAATTATATTATTAGTTAGTAGTTGGACAAGATTGATGTTTCATTTAATTCACTTTGAGAAGAGGCTGTTGTTCAAGAACATGTTCAGGGTGTATTTATCTTGTGTCAACTGTCATATATTTCTTAGAACACACTCACCACTTCCATATCAAACAGGTCGTTACTTTGATTGTCATCTGTTTTGTAGGTGTCAAGCGCAGCTCTGAGCGCCGCATCTTTCAACACTTTATTAGTCGGCAGGATTGAAGGTGACTTGTCAATACTATTCGAATTATTAAAGCTCTGAAATGTTAATATTAATAAAATAGCTTGTTTAGCTGTTTTGACATCATAAGTATACATATAGATGTGTGACTCACATTAATGTAGAGATAAAATATAAAGCATGTTGTATAGTTAATAACTAAATGTTAGTAGGTAATAGATATAGACTGTAGTTAACATGAAAATTAAAATTTTTCATACACATAAGCGTGTTTATATTTAAACAACTAAAGCAACAATTTCATTGTTACAATAAAATTAAAACAGATAATTATACTTGCAGTTACAACAGGGGACTGCACTGTATTTGTAGGTGTTTTAAATGGTGGTGTCCCTGAAAATACAAAAAATAAAATAAAACAAAATTGAAAGAATATTTCATTCATAATTATTCTAATATTAATACTTACAGTTACCCGAATTAGTTGACTTTGACTTGAATACAAACTTTGATCTCTTTTCTGAGGCCTGCTCATTTTTCGAATCACTGAAAGAACATTATAACTATAAAATTTAGTCCTTTAGGTTGCAAGGAGTTTCAGAAATATTCAACTGACATGCAGAAAGACAATCAGCATTTGTGATTCACACAAATGCGTGTGTGCTACTTGGGGATTGAACATATAGCAATGGGTTTAGTGAGGTGGCTTCAAACACTATTCTCTACATGCTATTGATGCAGATTCCTTAAAGTAAAATTTCAGGATGCCGTATATCATATTCAAATTATTGCTAAGAACTATATCCTGAAATTTTAGTTGTATTTGGTCAACAAATAAATGGATAAATCAATTACTTACTCTTATTTTTTTTATTGCTAAAAAGAGATTTATAGCCCCTGATTAATGATTATGGTTTGATCTACCAAGCGATGGGCAGTTTATGTGGTTGAAAATATGATTATTTGTGGAAAAAGTGGTTTAGTGAATAAAACATTTGGGCCAATTATTTGTTCTAATAAAAAAAATTAAGAATAATTAAAGAAACAAAAAAGTCTTATAATTCAAAATGTCACTCTCAGACTCAGACACTTTATGATCTCTATTTGATAACATTGGTGGCTTTTGTAAATACATGCAATTTTATAAAAACTCTAGTTAAAACTAGTGCAAACTACTGTTGCCCGCGACTTCGTCCGCGTGGTTAGAAGATATAAGTTATGATTTTTTCTTCGCTCCTATTAGTCGCAGTGTGATGGTATATAGCCTAAAACCTTACTCGATGGATGGTCTATTGAACACAAAAAGGATGTTTCAATTTGAACCAGTAGTTCCTGAGATTTGCGCGTTCAAACAAACAAACTAACTCTTCAGCTTTATGTATTAGTATAGATAACAGGAAAAAATGAGTCAAAACTTTTACAAAAGACTATAACCCATACACACTATTTGTTAAATTATGATTATCTAAACAAAATGATTCCTAAAATTAACGATTACATTAAATTTACCATCGATACCCTCACTTTAGTGAGGATCTTGTTATTTTCTTTGTTTTGTTGAGAGTAACGTTATTGTTTTAAAAGTTTTATATCAAAATGGGAGCCAGAAAATACTGGAAACTACATACCTGACGGTATTTGAATTCGAATGTCCATTGGTTTTCTTAATAAACTGCATTAAAGACGATTGCTTGCTTTGCGATGACATCGTTATTATTTTATTAAAGAAATGTGTGAGTAGTTTCTACTTATCAATATTAAATTTACTATATCGTTTCTTGCGTCGTTTATTAATTAATCTCATTGCTTCGCGTTATATTCTAATTCAGTTTCATATTTCTCTTCGAACTTCGCGTGCCTATATTTACGAGAAGAAATGACACTATTTTGATAATTAGTACCTTTTATGTCAAAACATTGGTGTGACAACTGTGACAATCTTTTGCCCGCCGTTTTCACTTGGGGTTTAAATTATCAAAAAATAGTCATTACAATAGTTTACGATTCTCACGAGAAAATTTTTGTAAATTCATTTAATTATTACTCACTTATAGCTAATAGTTTTATGATTAAGCTTCCAAAATTAAGAGACCACAATATTGTAGGATAATTTTTGTAACATTTTTTGTCCATCAGATATCATTTGAAGATTTTTTAAAATTTTATAAAATAATAGTTTCACAGTGTACTATATGACTTAAAGTCGAGATCCGTTTGGTTTAGTTTTAGTCGGTAGTTTAGTAACTTGCATACAACATTTTTAATTCGGGAATAGTGTTCGTGTTGCAGCAGCATCACTAATTGATAACTTGCACGATATTTTGTACGACCGACTGACTGACAGGACAGATCTATCTTCAATGACGTTTCTTCATTTGTTGTGAATGTGATTTTTAAATGAAAGAATGTCTTTAAGAAAAGTTCTTTTTCTAACAAGAACTGCATGTTGTAGAATTGCAGATATACGTTCAAACAATTTTTCTAGGCAGAAAATATGGTTACTCACCACGAACTCGCCCAGATTATACGCAACCGAAAATATAGGTTAGTATTTAATTTTCCATTTTTGCCTAGGAAATGTTGAAATTACGTTTTATTTATTTGAATTAAAATGATAAACATGTTTTAGAACGATTTATAATTATTCTTTAAGCCCCTGCTATTTATACGGTCCTATCTATAAATTTATAAAATATCTGCTATTTCGGTGCCCGAAATACCACCAGGTTCCTGACATGATTCAATTAATATATTAAAAATGATAGATTAAATATTGTATCCTTACTTTTCTGCTGCATTTATGTTGGATATCAGTAAAATCGCATTATGGTAAGACTGTCATGAGAACTTAAGTGTATGTGCATAGTCAGTTATGATAAAATATATTAAGCCATAGCTTGGAATGTAAAGCTTGTCCTTTGTTTCGCTTCTATCGCCATTATCCAAAACACTAAAAAAAACTACTATTTCTACTACTTCTTACTACTATTTGCTAATTAATTGACACAACTCTGCCTGAGATTATTGTTTTGAAAACAGTTACAAATATATTATTTACAGACAAAACCAAAGAAGCAAAGGTTGAGAAACCAGACATTTTGGGAAGATTTTTCCCTCAGAGTCCTTTAACTGCCGATGATGCTCAAGCCATCAAGAAGGAACAAGAATCCTTTGAGAAAGAGAATAAAGAAAAGTCAGAAGAAAATGAGAAGAGTTGGAGAAGGATGAAGATGGGGTATGTGGCTTTTTTTCCTGCACTATTTATTCTACTACTGGATAAAGGCACTGAAATCTAGCCATGTAATCTATAATGTAAAGGATTGCCTTTATGTCTAAGTTCAAAAAGCTAGATTCTAGATAAGAACATAATTGCCATCACTGGTGGATCTAAAGCCCATGCCAAAAGCTTGGCAACTAAATCCTATAAGTAAAGTTTATACAACTTGTGGCATTTCTAATCCATGAATCCTCTCATGATATCTCTCACCCTGACCTTTCTAAATCTCCAATGACATGACAAATATGGCAATCCATGTGCTTAACATTTTTTCTATTATGTATTTGTATAAAAATCAATCTTACAGTGATTTTGATTAAAAAAAAAAAATACAATTTTTTCCTTAGTTTTGCTGTGTTTGGTGGTGCTCTAACAGTCATGGGTGGCTGTTTAGTGGTTGAGATGGGCGCACCACGTCGCGGGGACAACGGAGAATTAATCGAGGATGAGTTCTCACACATGCCCGTAGTCCTCCAGTACTTACGACGCACATGGAAAGAACTCACATTCTATGAGAAGGTTAGGAAGCCGCATTGCTATGTGTATGTGTGCAAGATTGGTAATTTTTAACAATAAGAGCCCAGCCACCTAATTTCAGAACAAAAACATTTTTCATGAAGGGTCAGTCAAGAAGGCGAGTCTGTCATAATACCTAAAAAAATCCGATATTTGTATTACAGATGATAAAAGAGCCATCACGTGAGAAACTGCTGCCAGACCCGCTGCCGCCGCCGTACCAGCCCACCTACACACTAGTTCTTGAGTTCACTGATGTCCTGGTACATCCTGACTGGTCCTACCAGACTGGCTGGAGGTATAAACACTAGTAATAACATACGTAAAAAAATACAGTAAACCCAAAAAATATGAAATTTCTAGGTTTATAAAGCTGATGCAAAAACTTTGATCAATATAACTTAATTTTTTAGGTTCAAGAAGCGTCCAGGTGTCGACCAGTTCTTGCAGACAGTGGCCAGTTCTAACTATGAAGTGGTGATCTTTACCTCGGAGAACGCGTTCATGATCTGGCCGGTTCTAGACAAGCTGGACCCAGAGAACAAGTTCATCACATACAGACTTTTCAGAGACTCAACGCATTTCATTGACGGCGTTCACGTAAAGAACCTTGAAGGACTCAATCGGGATCTTTCCAAGGTACGCAAATATATCTACTGTAGCTTTCTTTTTAATACGATATTGACGCTCACTACGATCTTCAATTTCTCTTTTATTTATTTTCGTCTTGCTATAAACCAGTCAGCTGATCCTTCCTTGTTTTGGTATAAGTTTGCGATTCGTTTCAGGTTATAGTGATCGACTGGAACAAGGCAGCTACGAAGTTCCACCCGCAGAACTCGCTAATCCTAAAGAAGTGGAAGGGCGCGGACGACGACACAGCGCTCCTAGACCTCGCGAACTTACTGCAGAGTAAAAATATTCACTAACCTTATTACCTTACTAACTCAAACCTCAGCAAGTTCTGCAAATAAGGCATTTATAAGGCCCACAGTTGACATTTTAAAGTAAAAGATGTGATTACGTCACTTTTACTTCTTGGAAAGAACATTCCATTTCTGGAGTGCATCAGCATGATTTCAATATTTCAACTAGCTCTCATTGTGAATAAGTATTTTTTTTCGCATGATATTTAATTATATTTTCTAATCTACAGCGATAGCGATGTCAGACGTAATCGACGTGCGCGAGGTGTTGACGTACTACAGCCAGTTCGACGACCCCATCGCGGCCTTCCGCGAGAACCAGCGCAAGCTGATGGAGCAGCTCGAGGAGAAGGAGCGCGAGAACAAGGGGCCGGACCAGCCACTCACCAGAAACTGGCTGCGGACTTTCACAAGGCGTTAGGACATTTGAGGTATACATACCCCTTTTAGTAAACTCTGAATATCAACTTTTAATCGGACTATATCACTGTCTAATGTTGGACTTCCGTCTATATTCATTTGTGGTCTGGGGAAGTTTCAGTACCGATACAAGTCTTCAATCTGAGTCTCTTTTGAAAAATGAGGTTTTATTCGTCTCTGAAAACGCGCTGGTAGTCATAAGTTTGACCTTTTATATTAAAATGCAATAACCATAGAAATCATGAATGTTAATATCTATGTATAGAATAGTTTAAATACATTTTAATTTGATGTTTATAAGGTATTTAGCTGGGTGTAGATATGGTATTTTATGCAAAGATACTTATTGTTATACAATGACATGTTCTGCCTTTCTCCGACAGAGGGCACCCGAGTTTCCCGATACATCCGCGGCGCTAGTGACGCGGCGAGTTTTGTAACCCCTGTATATGACACTCTGATACTCCACAATCTACACCCAGCGAATAAACATTAAATATTAATATAAACAGTAGTGAAATGGAGCCATTAAAGAACCACCTGATTGATTATTTTGTACAAAGTTTTATTTGTTATTCTATAAATAAAATATTTATTTGTTAATGACGTTCTTCAGTTTTTTTTCTAATCCCAACATTATCGAATTCTTGAAGGCTCTATTTTACATAGTCTCCTAGTAAAATTTTTAATGTACTTTTGTGTATGGTGGGCTATATACGACGCACAAATTGAATATTCCTTGCGTACACCTTGTAGTCAAATTATACTCATGTTTTAATTTTAATTGGTTATTTTTTGTCTACCTATACAAAATCCTACCAATCCAAATACTTGGTTAAAAGTGTGAAAATTAAACAAGTATTCCTAGTAGTCGTTACATAACGTATGTTATAGTTGGGAGATATCAACTGTGTCTTTATTTTTCCAGTTTCGAGGATGCCCGAACTCTGAATGAATTACCTCCATGGGATATCTTCTGACGTTATTTCTTACAAAGCTAAGCTTTAACACCTTTGCATTTATGTGCATTGTAAGTAGTCTTTGCTTATTGAAACACATGTTAAATTGTTAGTATGAATGGTTGATAGTTCCCAACTAGTTTCTTCGCCTGCGTAGTATTAAACTCTCTGTATCTATATTGCGAATATGCAAAGGTTTAACATTACATGGCGCCATGTTATGAATTAATTTTAATGTGTATATGTTTGTATGTTGATTTGAAGTGTGTGAGGGTGTTTGTAAAAACGCAGTCATATAGGTAGGAAATATAGTTGTTTATAATTAAAGTAATTGTTTTATTTTTCATCATCATCATCATCATCCTCACAGAAGAACAAGCTGAAGTTCGATTCATTCTTTGTGGTCTCATTTTGCTTCGTCCATACATCCAGAAGTCCAGTCTCGAGTTGTTCCTTAGCAAATGAATCATATATTTCTTGTTCATTGAATTTGCATACCTTTTTCTCAAACCGATTGTTGCCAAATTCATAATCGTCTGGTATATTCTTTAACTGTTTCCAAATATTACTAATATCTACAACTGCTGACACTTCTAGCTCCTTTGGCTCCCGTTTATAAGACTGACTCCACTCATTTAGTAGATCTGTGCTGGTGTCAACAAAGAAGTCTGCCATGTACTGTGGGCACAAAGTGTGACATGAGACATCTCCTAGAGAGTTCTGCATGAGTATTTGATACTTATCATCTTGTTCCAGGACAGACAAACCAGTAATCGAACTGCACAATCTGTTGTCTATAGGGTTCTGTAAATCACAGCAAAGCATTTTTTCTTTCGCCTCATGTAAAGTTTGCAATATACTTGGAGGTCGGTACGGAATGGTAACACTACTTATGTCCGAGTGCCGGGTAAGTCTGTCGGCATAGTTACTGACGACACACATATCCTCACACCACTGACTGCTCATACAAACTAGTTCTTTGTCGTATTCAAATTTGCAAACTGTCATGTAGGTTGGTAAACATTGCATACCATGTGTCCATCTCTGTACTGCTTTTAATTTGTTCCTTTCTTTTTTATTATAGCGTAAGTCCATAAGGAACAGATGGTGATCAGTGCCTAAGTACAACAAGCGTTTGTCTGTAGCATGGCACGCGGCGCTAATATCGTTACACGCCACATCGTCAGTTATATTTCTGAGATTCCGCCATCGTTGGAAGGCGGAGTTCATTCTTTTATCATAGAGGGTAATAGAATTCTTAGAAATATGTGTAAAGTAACCTCTTTCAGATCCAATGACTCTACTCCAGTTATCTACTAAACTCTTCACATTCCCTCGAAGTTGTCTACTCCTTCCAGTCATTCTATCTATGTTTACTATAGTCAGGTTAAAATCTAATGTTGTAACATACAATATATTTTTGTGATACTCATCAAATGATATGCCTGTGAAAGGTAGTTTAGATTCCATTTCTTTTATTTTCTCTATCTCTATACTGACACCAGACTCAAGGATTTTTAGAACATATATTTTGTGTTTAGTTCTCAAAGCAAGGATATTTTGAGATTCTACTGTTTCAAGTATGGTTAGGGTTTCTCCACAGTCAAACTTAGCCACACAGTCACTTTCTAATGCCAAACTATACTTCGAAAAATATGATATATCTGAAAAATCAAATAATAACATGTTATGCTTATTCACTGAACTTAAGACAGTTAGAAAATCCAAGTATAAAATATTTTACTTACACACACAACTAAATACACTGTGTACCAAATAATCAAATCCTCCAATACATATCTGGAGAATGTTCCCATGGCCGGCGTAGTACCAGTTGTAGCTACTCTCAAAGTAGGGATCTGGATTCTGTTCAAAATGAGCTGCTATTTCCACCAACTGCTTGGGGCAGTGCAGTAGTTCATCATTTATCCATTCATATTTATGCCTCTTGCTCATTAGACCTAGGTAATTAATAAACAAAAGAAAATACATTTTTGTATGCAAAAGCTACATTTTTTTTATATCTGGAGGCCTTGAAAGAAGCAACAATACTATGGACAACTGGAGAACTGGCCCCAGGCTAATATTCAGCTTGTTTATCACAGTTAAATGTTTGGTGAAACTCATGCTTGCTACGAATAAATACTTATTGAACAGGTAGCAACTTGTACATACACCATGTGTGAAGTAACTTGCAAATATTGGGTGTAAAGTGTGTTTTCTAATTTTCAGAATATGTGCAAAACTTACTCATAATCCTTTTATAATCAGTCAAGGTGTCTTGCCAAATTGCTTTCACCTTCATGTACTCTGTGACTGGGTCTTTCTTATCCATGTTCTTTAATTTTGATATCATTTTTGGTAGCATACTCTTGTGTGGGAATGTTTCAAAGTACCCGGAGTTGAGCCCTCCGTCCCAGTCTTCACTAAACATGTTCAGTGGGTGGCCGGCCAGCTGGAAGTGCTTACTGACCAGGTACTTCCCTGCAGTAGTTCTCCTCTGCCTCACAGTTTGACTGTACAATGTGTACACCTTGGATTTCTTTTTATTATTCGCCTGCAGATATTCAATAATTTTCTCCGCTGAAGCGGTGTTGTCTAAACTGCTTGCTATGAAAGTGGCATTTTTCTTTTTCTGAAAGAAGTAGTTTCGTATATTTTTATGGAACCTTACTTAATAACCTGGTTATTGGTTACTTACAAACAGTTACAAACCTTTATTACGTCAATCTTACTATCGTCATTGGCCATTTTTTATGCTATTTTCGTTAAATACTTATGTCGTTTATTTACTTTACTTTATGTATAGATTGCGAACAGAAATCGCGCTCGCGGGCCGCAGCTCGCGCACAAAACATTGGTTTAATGTCAATGTCAAAATGTGATGTGACAGATGCGATAACAGTTCGGTAGTCTTTTTGGGATCTTAGTTTTTGGATTTATGAATAGTTCGTTGACAGAATTTACGGACGGAATAAAAATGAGTTGTAGACTCCATATTATACACAATGTTAAAATTGCAACTACAGTTGTTATTTTTTGTACAACTAAGTCAAGAAGAAAATGCTGGGACACCCAGGACGAAAAATCACTTAGTCCTTAAAATAATATATTATAATTATTGTGAATGTAAGTTTGTCACGTTTTCACACAAAAAATACTTAACCAATCATCATCAAACTTTTGACATCGTCTTGGAAATATTGGAAGTAACATAGGGTATGTATAAAAAAAAGAATTATGCTTCACAGCGATATCCCACGCGGGCAGAGCCGCGGGCGACCACTAGTCTATTTGAATATAAAAGTACATATTACTTTTACTTACTGCTATTGTTTGCAGTTTGCTTACTGACCGAAATGCTTACAAAGGCTGAGCCAAGGTTGATTCTTAAATAAATATACGCTAGGCTAACGTAATACAAATGCCGCTACTTATGTGGCGGTTATAGAGGAAAGTGAGATCACGCAGTCGTCATACGAACCGCTGTTACTCAGGAAACGCCATTCAATAAATCAACTCAGCTTATCCCAAATTGCGACACATCAGCCGGTCCTCCACCCTCCGCATCCAGTCTGGGCCCTAATTTTACGAAAGATTACGAATAGTGTCGTTTTAATCCAATTTCCATTCAATTATCGGCGGAAATAGCGGGATTGGCTCCCTGAGCTACGACTGCGCTTTACTGGTTTATGGGGCGATAGTATCCTGTGGATAGTATTGGTTATTCTCACATTCTTCGCTACCTACTCATCTCGTCTAGGTTAGATAATCATTTTCATAATTGGAATAGTCTTAATGAGGACGTCGCGGCAAGTAGGTATCAGGTACTTACCTGGGGACCTACAATTACCTACCAAATATACCAATAAATTATTGTGAATATAAAAAAAAAACCTATCCACGTAACCGGTATGCGTAGGTACCTACGGCTACGTTATGGTATGTACGTACCTACGTTTTATTCATATTTTTAATTTAATTGATAAGATAGAGAGGCAGAATAGCATACCTACATTGGATATATTTTCACAGAAACTTTATCAATATTATTTATCTAAGATAACTATTAATAAAATCGTATCTATGTATCGAAGAGCTGCAACAAAATATCTGGTCTTTAATTGTTTATAGGTACTTAACACTCATTCACCATTACATTTATTTTTCGGGCTACAGATAAGGATAATAAAAAATGTAAGTAACATATTTGCTTGTTACTCTTCGTTTCAAACTTAGAGTACACAAACGTTTTTATTGTTGTTATTGTTTAAAACGATTGAGTAGATCAGTCAGTGTAATAATAGTAGTGGGTACCAGCATGTCTTAACATCCTCGCAAGCAAGTATGTCTGTATTTTCTTAACAATTAATCTATAGTAAAGTTACATTTTATCATAAATTGATAGTACGACGGTTACGAAGCGTAATTATGATGACAGGATGACTTTTAACTTTTTTTTGCTGTCGAGGTGAAAGTCTAATGTTTATTTTACTTACTACGAGGGCCAAATGGCGATAACAGTCATCGATATCCGCTTGTCGAATTTGTAGTAAATAAAACGGTTCGGTTCTGTTCCCCCGCCCTTGCTCTCGATGAAACCGCAGGATAATAAATTACAGGATAATTTGCACATGCTCTGTGTTGAATCAACGAGCCTCGGTAATTAAAATAAGGCTTGCTCTAAGTGTGTAGCAGGTGGGTGTATGTATTTCCCGATTTTTCCGATATGGGCTCGTGGTATGCCAGAACTGATTGATAAGATACGAGAGATAGAGAGAGATAAATAGAGATATATGAGAGATAGAGTTAATAAGATACTTTAACATCACCAGAAGATGAAATGTAGCACTAGTTCCACTACATTGCATCATCCTATCTAGTCTGTTTACGACGTAACAAAGCCTGCAAACTCGCTGGTCTTCAAATACTTGAAGACCAGCGACCGCAACCTTGTCAACCTCCTGAGCATACGCTCAGGAGGTTGACAAGGTTGCGGTTTGGTCCCAATCTTTGTTACAAATTCTGCTAGTGGTTTCGGTGACCACCAATATGACAATCATCTTCATATCAGTGGGAAACAGTTGTGACAACTTTCATCTTCCTTCTCAAATCCCAAAGAATAATTTATTACGAAGTTTTATCAAAACCAGTTTAGCCAAATGTTAAGGAGTAGCAGAGACAACTATATAACAATTATTATTTTTTACCGGACATTGACGAATGTTTCCAAATCTATTTTTTATGAGTGTCTAAAGATAACTTTATCGTTTGCGAATCGATTTTGATGATTGCTTTAGAGAAACATTCGGAAATTGTTGTGTGGTTGTTAACTTTTTAATTTCCAAAGTATTTAATAAATTAATTGAATTAAATCATTTCGCAGTGGGTACGCCATCATTTATTTATCCGCAAACTCTTCACAATTCGGTCTCCATTATCGTCTTCCATCGAGTGAGGGGAGCATTGAGTGCGGAAAGGGATCATAGTATGTCACTTTTCATTAAAAGCAATTTCTCAACGAATTATTGAATTATTTTACCTTGTTATTAATTTAAACATTCAAACATGTTTATTTAAGTTTGCTTAATTTCTGTAATATCTTGTTTTCAGATTGAAAAAATATATACAACTATATCAAATATAAAGTAATGCCGATACATACTTGGAGGAAAGTAGCAGTGCGTTTGAAGAAACGTATACCGAACAAATTTGAACGTCGCGTTAACAACCTATTGTCTAAGAGTAATGGTGCGCAGTCTGATGATGCATCTTCAGCCTATGAATCTCCTGACTCTGGAATAGAACCACCTCAAACGGACGCCCTAACTCTTGAGAATATAATCGACTGCAATGCCACCTCTAGCCAAACCATTTCCTCCTTGGATAGCCCAGATTCCGGGATTAAAACAGAATATGATTCTGATTCTAGTGTAGAAACATCTCATACAAACCGTGCAGGTTCTGAAATTAACATTGACGAAGAATTTAGTTCCACTGCCGCAGCAGCTGCACTTACGGACATTGCAACTTCGGAAAACACGATAGACACTGAAACTAATATTTCTACTTCGGTTAGATACATAGATACTAAAGTTGAAAAGCGATTTAAAATTGACTACACTAGATCATTATCTCACTTGGATGTTTTAGATTCAGAAGATAACATACATTGTGAATCCGACCCTAGTCTTTTACCAGTAAAACATCATATTACATACAATGAACAAACCGGCCGCATACAGGATGAAAATGGTGACTATGAAATCGCATTCAAAGAAATAGCGCGCATTACAACTTTTTCTATCTTAGAGAGGGAATACAAAACGCTACTAGGCTTATCACAAAAATCAATGCATTTTTTAAATGAACTGAGTGAAGATCTCGCCTTGCCAAATATAAATATTTTAATAACAATAAAAAAAATCAGATTAAATGAAAAGCTTGGTTTGTTGGCATTACAGTTTGGATGCAAAGAGATCACAATCAGTAGAATTATTACAAAAAGTGTAGTGTGTTTAGCAGAAAAAATGAAAGAGTTAATTAAGTGGCCGACATCATTAAAGATATGTGAAAAACTACCATTATCCTTTATGGCTAGATATTCGAATGTTGTTTCAATATTAGAATGTCTGGAAATTGAGATTGATAAACCGTTCGACGCAGACAATCCATCGCTTAGTTGGTCTCATAATAAAAAGTGCCACGTTGTAAAGTATTTAATTTCTTACACTCCAGACGGCCTTATAAGTTTCGTATCCCAAGGGTACGGGGGAGGAACTTCAGACGTTAGTATAGTGGAAGAGAGTCGCATTCTAGATCACGTACCTCCTAACAAAGCGGTCGTGGCGAACAAAAAATTTGAGGGTATCTCAAGGTTGTTTGAAGGCAAGAAATGTTCTCTTATAACTGTCCATTCAATTTTAAAAAGAAATATAGGCCAAAATGAAAACATAAAGCAGATACGTTATCACGTAGATCGAATAAGAAGTAGAATAAGAGAGTTTAATCTATTGCTACCAATGTGTTTTGATAACAATTTTCTGCCTGTTCTCGACGAGATTGTAGTAGTTGCTTGTGGATTAATTAATTTGAATTATGGTTAGTAGAGAATTAGACATAAGCTTAAAAATGTAAGTTATGTAAATATTATCAGAATATAAATTATTTTTATATTCTGATTAATTAATAGATGACGAAAATGTTTATGTCCCGTTAGCCAGTTGGCAAGAAACTTCACGAGTGCATTCGAAATGTAATCTCAGACACTCGTTCTGGCAACAAATCAGCCTCTATTTTATGTTTACTTTAACCTACAATAAAAGTGTACTATGAGCATTTTTTCATATAACTGTACCATTATAGTTAAAGATAAAAATAAAAGAAGATTTAAATACATACAAGTTTTATTCATCCCAGCCCCACAGCCCGTGGCTCTCCCTAATAGTTTCCCTGTTATCCCTGCGGTGCCGGGTGACAGCGCTCGCCTCACCTTTCGCGATAGCCTTCTTCCTATCCATTTTCTTCTGTCTTATTTCTAGATTCTTCTTCACTTGTTGCTTAACTACTTCTGGGGCTATCGTACTAGCAGACGTATAAGTCCTCATAGACCTAACATCTGATAACGCCTTTTCTATCATAGCGAGTCTGTATTTCTGGGAGTTTTTATCCAAGTCGCCATTTTCTTCTGCTTGCACTAAAGTTGGTACTTCATCATCTTCTTCGTTGATTTGTTTTTTATCCTCTTTGCTGTTAATTTCTTTTGTATGTTCAGGGACTTTCTCAGATATGGTAAAGTTTACTGTTATTTCAGTGATTTGATTTATAACGGTTTCATCATTCTTTATGGAGGCATCCACCTAGAAGGGTAATATTAATTTCGTTAAATAAATGGAAGGAAAAATAGGATGAATACGAAGGGCAATAGATAGAGTAGAATGGCCTAAATCAATGGAGGCCTATTCCCAGCAATGTGATATTATTCTAGACTGATGATGAGACTACAAAAATAGCCTAAATACCTCTTTCCTGAGTTCATCGAGGTCCTGTTCTGTGTACTTGTTAGCGCTCTCTGCCGCATCCTGGTCATCGTCTTCGGAGTCAGCCTCATCATCGCTTACTTCAAGGCCGATGCCCATTTCCTGCAAATGATATAATTTCGGTGAACTTTTAATATTAGGGAAACTCGTCAGTAAACAATTGTGGTTCATTCCAAGGTTATACATTTAGTTAAGGTTTTCTTAAAAAAAAAACCATACGCCGACACAGGAACGCTACCTTTGAGCGGCAGTTTATAAACACGATGTCTTTGATAAATGTTCACGATCCTTTATTTTTAATTACCTCAAGCAGGTCGTTATCAACGTCCTTGGTGCGCTTGTAGCCGGAGCAAGCGACTTCCGTGTCTAATACGTCATCACGCTCCAGCTCACTGAACTTGGGGTACAGGTCTGACTCGTAGCCGAAGCGCTTCTTAAAGAACTCGCGGACGCAACGCACGTCGCGGTCGAAGTAACTGAAGCAATAAAAAGTCAACAATAAAAAATGTGGGGTCCAGTGGCCTAGCTGTCATTAATAATACATAACGACAAGTATGTGTTTGAGGATACCGTCCAAAACATTCTTGGGCCCATCATTGAGCATATGCCTTGCCACCTCACCTTTTCAGCGCACTAATGAGGTTTAAATCTATACTAATATATAAAGCTGAAGAGTTTGTTTGTTTGAACGCGCTAATCTCAGGAACTACTGGACCAAATTAAAAAATTCATCGATGAAGGCTTTAGGCTTTAAACCATCACGCTGCGACTAATAGA
Organism: Trichoplusia ni; assembly: GCF_003590095.1. Lineage (NCBI taxonomy): Eukaryota > Metazoa > Arthropoda > Insecta > Lepidoptera > Noctuidae > Trichoplusia > Trichoplusia ni. The sequence continues at coordinate 7,393,764 of NC_039496.1, forward strand.
AGCGAAGATACTATGGAAAATGTGAAAAAATCAGGGCAGGCATAAATCATAACTTATATCTTCTACCCACGGGGACGAAGTCGCGGGCAACAGCTAGTATCTTGTAAATTTAATATTATTTTTTTAAGAAAAATCCCTCTATTCAAATCTTCTGACTAGGCAGTCAGTGAAATTAAAATCACTTATGGTATATTTATTTGTCCCATCTACATACAATTAAACTGAAGATTGCTTTGGACCTTTAGTGATGTTATATAAGATATCTAAATAAAAAAAGTACTCACAGTTCGGCATTAGAATGTGAGGTGGAGACCATTTGCGGGAAGTCTATGATGATGGGATGGTTGTCCTCGTCAATCATGATGTTGAACTCGTTGAAATCGCCGTGGATGACGCCGCAGTTGCCGAGACGTACTATCAGGTTCATCAGCTCATCGTACAACGCTCCAGGGTCTTCTACTGCTGTGACGTGTGTTCTGAAAATGGATTATAAGAATAGTCTTAAGCCCAAGTTTTTTTTTTCTCATGGTTAATGTTCTGTCTGAAGTCAAGAGTGCTTAAACTAACAGGCCCCTGATGCGGTTATCAAAAGGTTGACCCCTAATGCGGTATTACCACACCTTTAAAAAATTCTCAGGTGTGCTAATTCTCTTTAATGTCCTCTAATAATAAACCAAAATAACGTAAGCCAAACATGAAATGAAATATGAAAATGATATAGGCAAATAAATGATTATACTTACAATGGCCCTCCATTCACCAGTTGCATAACAACACAGTGCCTGTTGAAGTCAATGGGCTTGGGGACGGGGAAGTCTCTGTCGTACAGCGCCTTCATGTAAGCAAATTCCTTGGTCGCCGAAATGCGGGATAGGTAGAGCCAGGAGGCATTGTTGCGGTGAGCGTGGTAATCTCGTTTGCTCTTAATGTTGCGGAAGCAGGTGCGGCCGAGCCTTAGACAAATATATCCATTTATTATGACTGTATGGATAGTCAAGGTGCGATTGGCAGAGGTCACCACATTACACCTACTGAGCGCATGGTATCCACCCGACGCAAAAATGGGCCGACATGGAGCCATTAAGCGGAAAAGGGAGCCTACCAACCACCACATGTAGGGACCAGTTCTGTTATCATGTATGTGCCTTGAATGATGTGATACTCTTGGCGACATAGATAAAATACCTTACTGTGGAAATTGTTTAAAGATACTAAATTAGTATAATAATCGTTTTCAAATTGAAGTGTCATGACGACAGTTTTTTTTTTAATAGTGATATAAGTTTATTTCACCTTGGCCCGATTTTTCAATCGTCAGATAACTATTATCTGAGGAATAAATATGGCCGTTTGACATATTTTCTATACAAAAGCTGTCAAAACGTCAAACATATTCATCAAATAAAAATTATCTGGCGATTGAAAAATCGGCCCTAAGATTTACAAATTTCTCTTATAATCTAAGTATAATAACTAAAACAATAGTACATCTTTAAGAGATTACGTTGACGACTGTCCTAGTACGAACTGTGTCACAGTCGTCAGCGTCTCCCACCCTAATATGTTAGGAACACTATAGTTATCAACTCATTTGAAACAGATGGTAAGTTGATAGAACATAATGATGATTATTCAAATTATGCAAAGACAAGGTAGATGAATGAAACAAAGAAAATACTTTTCCATTCAGAATTCAATGTTAGTGGTTGAATAAAAATAAAAACTCTTCAAATATGTGGATAAAAGAGTTAAAAACGTAACTATAGCAATATTAAAAAAAAAAACTTACCTATGCAGCTTCAAACACAAAGGGTTGCGATCCTCATCAGCTACTGTGTAAATATTAGACTCCTTCCCCACTCCAATCTGGTTTCCAAAGGAAGCTATCACCTTCCTGTTAGTCAGGGCCTTCAGGGCTAAGTAGTCATAACCAGCATTTGTGAGCCTGTATCCATCATCTGAAAATTTATAAATAAACTTAAGTAGATTGTAGAGTCATAAAATATTTGAGTATTGAGTAGACTGTATTGTACTGTGGTAGTAATAAAAAAAAACATGAATAACTGAAAAAATTGGAGAGCTTGACAAATTAAAAATAATCAAAACTAAGGTGGCTACTCAAATGTATTAATATTAATATAGTAGGTAGATATATAGGTATTAATATAGTACCCTCCCCTTAACAAATTGTGTATTGATGTGGAATATCACACACTAATACCAAAGAATCTTTTGTAAAGAGTATTTTATTTAATGTTGATATGTAACTCGTTATTTTTACATTTCAATCCCATGAATTATGAATTTTACATGCCTACTTATACTACATTCAAAACAACATATTTACTAGTAGCGTGGAACTTATCTGTGACGATTCGTAGAGATAGTCCAGAAATTTATCACCCTATCCCGTGAGAATAGTGGGAAATTTTGCAAACCTTACTTACAATGTTTTCCACGTTCATATGTCAACAATCTATGTTTACAGAGTTCCTTCATCAGTTTGTGTACTCCGCCGTGGCGTAAGTTTGCTATTGATGCGACGAGGGAACCTGGCACTAACTCATGATTTTTCATACCCATTTCCACCTGCAAAAGCATAATATTAGTAAATTAAATAAGTTTTAGGTTACTGTAAATTAAATACATTAAACTTAAGCAATAATTACTCACTGCAGTTAATACCCGAAAATCCTCTCCCGTTAAATACCGTAAAATTGCAACGTCCAGCTTCCCCATGGTGAAATTGTTGTTTTATTTTCGATTTTATTGTTTACTATAGTAAGAAAACGTGGATCTCTATACTTGACACTGACATTTAGTGTCAGAAAATGGAATAATGGACCATAAAAATCACACAGTAGCCACATGACAGTGAGTTTGTTGTTGATCAAAACAAATGAGAATAAATTAATGCAACAATTTTACTTAAAGGTTAGCAAATATTTAAATATCCAAAAACCAATATTAAACGTGATACAAAATAACTTCAAATGATTTTAATTTGATGGTCACACTGAGCCGACTATGTCAATTTAATCAAAATTGTAGAAACTCAAATAGCATGCAAAATAGGACTTTATGTGATTCACGCAAAGTTTTAAATTGTAAACATCTATAACTTGTTTAGGCACTTGACAAAAGTCTATTCTGATTGCTGTCTCAATTATATTTTATTCTTTGCTTTGGCGTTGCCCAAATTCACAATTTTATTGGGTGTCCTATATTTTTATGTTCCACCATCCATAGCCATTAGCCATTCTTTTATGAGCTATGAATGCTTTAGTAGTAGTGGAATACGTAACTTACTATGAATAATAATGAATATTATCTATAAATTAGTGTTTTTTGCAGCGTTTTAGTACATAATAAATTGTATTATACAGTTTTTTTTCTGAATGTGCAGTGTTTTGTGATAATTAGTGCTTGGAAATATTAGCAATGGCAGTGAGTGGTTTTTATAAGGGAGCTATAAATGTAGACGCTGACCCGGCTGTTTATTATTCCGGGCAGGTTGTATCTGGCTCAGTTTTTTTTGACCTCGAGCAACCGCTAAACTTTTCGGGTACGTATATATCTAAAATATTTTAACTTGGACTAAGATTTAAATATCTCTGAGATAATGTTCGCAATACTCATTTTTAATTTTACTGCTCTATTAAAATACCTATATCTATCAAATACAATGGGAACTTAAAAAAATAATACTAACCGACCAAAGGCATTTCCAATTCGCTTTTGGATTTTCGCCTTGTTTCTAAACACTGGGGGCATAATTGAAAAGCATTTAATGCATCTTTTGAAAGTACTCAAAACTTTGGGTAATTAAACTAATGGTAGGCATTTAAGCAATTATGCATACCATAATATTAGTCCACTAATTTACACATAACACAATTAAATTAGTAATTCATAACTTCTTATTTATTTAAGACACAACTTCATAGAGGACAAAAGGTGCCTAATTTTACAGCTTTAGTTTTTGTAAATTATTTGTGAGCTGGAAACAGCAGAATATCATGGAGTTTTTAGTGTCAAATTGCCTTTTCTATAACAACATTTTTTTTAGATGTACAGGAATATTTTTTTATAAATAAGTGCGATTTATATTATTTGTATCTTTTTTCATTCACGGGCTAACTTCATGAGAAGAGTTCGGTCCTTTTTAAAGGTGTGCATGGCGTGCATGGCGTCACAGGTCCAATGTGCAGAGGCCATAATATAATGATTTATATTATTTATTATTTCAGTACTTGTATAGAATATTTTTGCAAGTATTGATTCTTAGTCATAGCCATAGATATGTTGTAAGGCCATGTGGATTTTCCAGCATGACAGCCACAGGAAGAGAGATAAACATTAAACCTATCTTAAATGTATAGTTATAAGTATATGTATAGATAACTGAAAATATAAGTATTTATACCATATAGCCAATTGAAAATTACAGTTTGAACTTTTCAAGGCTTATATTTCTAAATGCATTAAAAAGGAATGACATGCCATTGACTACATTTGTTTTTTCGCAGTTCTTTATATACAGTTTCTTGGTGAAGCAAATGTATCCTGGATAGAGATTGAAACTGAAAGAATAAATGGTGTTGAGAATGAGAAGAGGGTCGATTATTTGGGCCGTGAAGAATATGTTAACCTTACACAACCATTGGCAGGAGGGGCAGGTAATGTATCATGACTTGTTTGTAAACTTTAAACTACTTAGATACTAAAAACCAAATTACATTTAAAAAAATTACTATTGATTTTCAAAACTACAAACATTTCTTTTATATCTAAAAAGATTTAGTCCTAAAAAATCTTATAATAGCTGATGAGTTGCTTAATTATCACAAGTTGAAGTCTATAAAATGTTATTAAACTTTTTTATTCTATTCAATACTTTATTTTCACACAAGACCAAGCAGTTAAAAGAACAATTTGATATTGATATTTCAAAGTTAGTAACAAAATACATTTATTCCAGGTCCAGCACAGCTACCAGTTGGTAGTCACAATCTCCCCTTTAAGTTCCAAATACCGATCACTGCGCCATCTACTTTCGTAGGAGAGAAGGGTCACATCACTTACTCTCTCACTGCTTACCTAATGTACCCTGATGGGGTAACCAAGGAAGACTTGAATAAAGAAATCGAAGTTGTTGCTCCATTTGATTTAAATTTGGGAAGCCCTAGGATCAGAGTGAGTTTTTTTGTTGCTTTTTATTACTAATCGATACTATGCAGAGTCAGAATGTTGTATAGTGAATACTTTCATTTTGCGCGATTTAGAATGTTAGCAACATCCACATTTTTTATGAATTTGCAAGTTTACTCTGTAAAAACTTTACCCATAGTATATTCTACTTCCCTGCACGGGAAACGGTCTGTGACGTCCTGTGTTACGTATTAATCAATCAATCTATTGAAACCTTCACATCTTCTGATTTGCGAATATGATTTATTTAATGCATAGGAACCAATTGACCTGGAGTTTGAGGAGTTGCACGGCTGCGGGTGTTTCTGCAACCCGGACCCTGTGACGGTCCGCATACGACTCCCGTTATCTGGGTACTGCCCCGGACAAACCATTCCGGTGGCCGTCGAAGTCGATAACGAGAGCAATGTGGAGATCACCAAAATGAAATTCCAGCTTGTTTCTGTGAGTTATTTGTTCTGAGTTTAAAGAATAGTCTTGAACGTTTTAGGGTATCTAAGGTGTGTTAACACTGTTAACAAATCGACGAATTATCGGTTTGGTGGAATTGGTGGTTAATGATCATTAGGTACACATTAGACTCATCTCCACAGAACAGTATTAAACAGCGACCGTTCTACAAATAGATAGTATGTGTTCAGAAAAAAAAAATAGGCTGTTTTTGTTTTCTATTTACCTAATTGTAGATATGTCGAAAAACATATATACCAGCATGTAGATTTACCTAATAATTTTAATAACTTATAAGGAGTTATATCAAAACAGAATTCAAACAATGAATAAAAAGCATACATTATGTAGTTTCTAAAAAATAGCAATCATCTTTGAATGTCAAACATTCACACAGACTAAAACGCAATCGTTTTAATACTACTCTGACGGATTATCTCCGTCGATTAATTTTATAATTGTTGAAGTAGCCGTATTTTTATCAAGGCCGCTAAATGGGAAGTTTGCAGCGTGGGCCGAAGTGTGTAATCCCGATCCATATGTGTATCTACCTACTATTGTAATTTGTTTTTATTAAAATCAAATATTTTGGCACGGAACAAATTTTTAGGTACTTCGAAAAACTTTACAAACAAGCAATTTATATTTCTTTTTGATACCTAGAGTTACATAACATCTCATTTTTCTATTCATATTGCCATCGGTATTCAGTGAACCACCAGTATTTCACATGTATGTCTTGCTTGTTCGACCTCGAGCATTAATTCACAGGTTCATACCCGCAATATCCCATAATCCGTATCCAAGAAGACTTAATTGACGGTGGTCAAAGGTCAATGTATGATCTCTGACGAATAGATGTAGGTAACTAGGACAACATTATAGGCAACGAAACGTTTTAAAACGATTCTTGTAAAATTCATAAATGACGATTCATATTTTACAAACGAATTTGATTTCATTGTTGTCTAAAAACGAATTATGTAACTTTATTGTCTACAGAAAGAGTTATACCGCAGCATCCACCCGGCGTCAGAGTACGTGCTTCCGGAGAAGTTTCTGGTGTCCGCTAAGAGCGGCCCCGTCATGGGTCACAGCAAGCGCAATTTTACATACAACCTGAAAGTCCCTCACTTTATAGCGCCTTATCTTGAGAACTGTACTATCATCGATGTCGGATACTTCTTTCGGGTGAGTCTTACGGAAAATAATTAACTTACACCCTGTATAAACTAGACTGCTGAGTGCTGGTCTCTTTTTTCATGCACCTAGCCAGGCTCTTGCCAGTCGTATCTATTCATTTTTCCTAAATCGATCTGCATTTTAAATGATTCCATTCATTGGGCATGGTATCGATTAACAGTTTAGTTTCTAAGTAATATTCAACATTTAAGTTTCGGGAGTCTTGTATGTAATGTTGTTTTTTTTTCAGATCACAATAAAACTATCCGGATGTACTGACGATTTGGATGACGAGGCGGAAATTTGTTTAGGCTTAGTGCCCGTGAGTGGGTTCTTAGAAGGCGAGTATACGCATCCACTAGCCAACCGGCTTCCTAAGGGACCCATCCCCGTGGCCGCAGCAACTGAGTTGCTGCCTCCGCCCGCCGCCGTCGGTCTAAATGGCTCTACTTCCAGCCTCCAGCGTCTCCAGTACAATGCCGTAACATCTGCGTATCCTAGTAACCCACCACCCTATCCAAGCGGGAATGTGCCTTATCTCTCACAGGATACGTTCCAATCTGCCGAATCAATAGAAATGAAGCCGAAACCAGGGTCTGATTATCAGATTGGTTTTAAGGCGCCTACGGTTCCTGTGGGCAATGTTCCATACACTCCGATGTTTCCTAATCCGTACGCCTCGCAGACCGCTGTGGCAGGGGGCCCCGCCCCTTACCCGACAAACATGGCGGCCGGGAACAACGGCCTGCCGCCACACACGCAGGGCGGCTTCGTGCCCTCCGCACCTCCCCCTACCGACTAATATGTACTTATTAACATGAGGCCTTCTGGTATGTAAGTCTTAAGCTAAGTATTCACTATAACATAAATACCTATTTGTAATCGAAAGTCGTAGTCGTCTAATACGTACGTTTTTGACAAGCATTTGTACAAGTTTCGTATTCACCCCGAATACTGTTAATGGATATAAACGTAGCATTAGTCTACGGACGCTTATTTCAATAATAAAGAATATAAGAATACCCGTTTAAAGACAATGTAAGTAAAAATATTATGTGGTAACTACAACATTACAATCAAGTTACTACTATCTTAAGAGGCATATAATTATTTAATATGAATGTTTACTGTAGAGTTTCGCGCAATTTTGTTTTTAACGATATACAATTTATACCGTACTGTTGTACTTAATAATAATGTATCTAGTATCTACCCCCTCGGGGCTAGTCGTTCTCTCTCTCCATGGGAATAACGCATGCCCAGAGGGTACATTAGTATGCTTTTCCAAACCTTGAGATATAAATAAAAAATGTATCTGAAGGTCTATGTAGGAGCATACATCCGCAGGGCAGCTTGTGGCGAGCTGTTTGTGAGTAGCGACACAATGGAACCTGAATACCCCAGGGGGTCACTCTTTATGGGGACGCCCAGCTCTTTCTTGCCTTAACTGGCTGGCTAGAGAGGGGTCGCTAGAGCTATATGCTCGGGGGTGGAAGTGTCTAATGGCGTAATAACGAGGAAACCCGCTCCGGGTCTGTGACCCGCGATGGTGAAATCGGTGTCGCACCTCTCTACACCCCTAGCCGCTCGCACTGGTGTTGCCCACCTGCTGTCAATCGTGACGGTATTATAGGGGGCCCATCTAGTGAGCGGCGAGTCACCGCCTGCCTAATTGTTTGCATTACCATGTGGAAAAAGGCAGGTGTCATAGTTCTCCGAATCATTTTAAGGAACTGGTCCACTTAACATGTCTCATTTATATAATAGCCTATTTAGTTTTACATACATATTGCAATAGTTTTGCATCTACTTTGGATTCTTCATCTCTGTTCTCCCATAGAGCGGAGGTGAATTATCCCTAGTAGATGCCCCATCACATTGTATATTAAAGTTCTCAAGAAGGCCTCTGTGCGTTGGACCTGTGTCCCCGTTCAAGCCTTTAAAAAGGACCGGGTCTCTTCTCATGAAGTTAGCCCGTGAATGAAAAGAGATGTATCTAGCATTTATACTGTACTCTCGCGATAAACATTTATTGTGATATTGTAAATGGTGGATACTAGTTTTTGTATTTTTTCTTTTGATATTTATATAAGCGTGTAAGTATAAAATACTTGCCCGTTTGTTAATTATGATGATTACAATTTTTATACTGATTTTATTTAATTGTTGGACAATGTTAGTATGGCAGTTTTGATAGTGCTGTATTATTAATTCATAAGCTATAAGAGTTGAACTGAATCTCAATAGTTAAAACCAATCAGTTTATATTTTGTATTACAAAACGATAGAAAACGGTTGAATAGATTTAAATATCAACATTTAGACTTCGATAGCCTTTGTTACAGACCATTAATATCCAAATAAGTGAACTATCTTTACTCTTGTTATAACTCCAAAATAATGTTTATCGAATTTTAAGCTTCCGTCTAAATATACGTGTTATCGACAGAGTTATTAATGATATCTGAATTATGCGAATATTAGAAAAAGAGTGCCATAATATATTCTACTGTTATCGAATAGCCGGTTAGTAAATAGTTTTACTTGAATTTAAGAATAATATGAGTACAAATATATACACGTTGCTGCTAATTCTGGATATTGTTGACATTTTTCCTCGTGCCTTACATTTTTATAATATCGTACATCCGGTTCATACATGTTTTACTGTCCCGTTTTATCGGATACGCGTTTGTTTTATTAATTAATGGCTTATGAAGTTTCATGAGCAAGTATAAACATAGAAATGAAACTGTAAGTATTCTGTGAAAAAAGTCTGTTGAACGAGTATCTATCCAATACAAGGGACCTATACACCTGGGATCATGTGTGAACCCGCTGTTGCTGCTTGAATGTGCCTAAACAAAAGACGATAAAATAAGGGTTTCCTACTATATTAAGGTGCCCTTGCAAATTATGATATTAAGATAAAAGTTTTGTTGGTGTTGAAGTAAATTTTTATTTTTGTATAAGTTTGTTTTATGATATTAAAATTGCCTCTAAATGATTTTCGTACTATTCGTCACACGTACTTATGTGTAGGTTATAATAATTAAGTTTAGTATGTTTTTTTTATGTGGTGCTGAATTTACTTTCGGTCTAGTCGCACGGTAAAAACGCTTAGCGTTAATTATGTGAATGAAAACTTGAATGATTAATGAAACTGAGGAGCCTGCATCCACCTTTAATAGTAAGTCTGGTTCTGGGGTAAAAGCGTGATGGTTTGCTAAAAGAAATCCCTCTTCAATTGCTATATTGTTACTAAAAAAGGTGTTTCTATACCCCCTAAAGGTGTAACTGTGTGTATCTTTTCGAAACTTTAAGTTATATTCGGCGCCATCCAACTTAGTTATTAAGCTTCTATTTTGATATTAATACTTATATTTTTTATTAATTTTTCTTATGCACAAATTTTGACATGTTTATTTCTGATAATAAATATACGAAATGTTATCATGAAGGTTTGTCTTATTTATGTTTGCCTAACACTCAAACTCAGAATTATTATTCAGTTAGCGTTTGTATGTGAATTGATAGATGCTAAGTTTAGAGTAAACATTCTATAGTTTACATTTTAGGCGAAACAAACGGGACTGCTTCGGACTGCGCTCGCATAGTAACTCGAATTATGTAGTCATGAGCTAAATAGATTTATTAAGTTAATATTTTTGGTGTCGTAAACATTAAGAAATCTTCTATAACGGCAGAAATTATTTGCCAAGGAAATCGACAATTTCAACTATTTAAGTACATATTTTTTGCTCTTACCGTAGTCATACACTGAACCTCTCTAGCAGTTCAACGGCTTCGAGTAGCTGTTTTCGTTTATGTTGATCACTGGCTTATTGCTTTGAGCAGACTATAAAAAAGGCAGTACTGGCGCTATACAATTTTGGGAAAGCCTGCCATGAGACGTAGCCACCATGGACAAATGCGGGCTCTTGGTGAGTGACCTCGGAAGCTTAGTATAGTGACTGGTGCGTTTAGCCAGGAGGCTAGGTAGGTAGGTTAGCTAGGAGATAGGATTATTTCTATTTAATTGCAAATTTTAAATAAGTATTTAAGCCGATTTTTTATAAATAATGATAGTGAAACAACTGTTTCTATAACACATATTTATTGAACTTTGTAAATTTCATAAAATATTTGAGGTAAAAGCAGATAGATTATCTTTTTTACATTACACATCAAAGCTTCATATCACACTGTCTTTACCATATAACATTTTATATTTATAACATTCATATTGTAGAAATACATCTGAGAATAAAAGGACCCTGAGCCATACTCATAAAATATCAATAAATGCGTTTACTTATCAACAAGTATATTATAATAATATGTAAGAGTATAAAATATGAGAAGTATAAAGTATTTCTCAGTTCCTTACTTAAGTATACCGTATCATCATCATCATCATCATCATCATCAGCCTACCGCAGTCCACTGCTGGACTATATACAGTATACTGTATATTAAGATAATATTCATTTGAGGTATTGGCAAAGTGTCATTTATTAGAAACATAGGAAGAAAATTAACAGCAATCGTTAATTTCGCCTGGAATTTTGCGGACACTGATGTTGCCAGTATTCTTTTTATAGTGGTTTCTTAGGTTTACGCGAATGTTATACATTGAAATGAAACTACTTTTACGGATTTTATCTACTAAAATGGGAACTTAAATCAAAAATTAAACCGCGATAAAATCCGTAAAAGTAGTTTCATTCTAGTATTCTTTTTGTTGCAAATAAAATAAGAAAGTTTCCAAAACTTAGTTTCACGTCGTTTTTACAATAGCAACAGAACTGCTTTAAGAATGGCACTGAATTTGAGATTATACAAGCTCTTCTATTTATTTTGAGATGTGTTTTTCAAATATTATACGTACAAGCAACTCGATGAAGACTATATAATAACTTCTACAAGTATTTGCACAAGAGTTATTTTATAACAATTGCATTCTATACGACTAGGATTACATTCAAATTTCCACGAAGGTAACATATATATATTCTTAGATCTATTACAAAACAAACATATAAAATCAAATGAGTAAAAAAATATAAAAAATAAAAGTTATATCAAATTGTGTTTAAGCACCATACGTAGACGGAAGAGAAGCGATATTTTGACAAGCTTTATATTGATTTATATAATAATTTTAGCAATATAAATGCAACATCTTTTATTGTATATTCATAAAATCGCAACTTTTAATAAAACTTAGCTAAGTACAGTTTACATTTAATTGCACTCATGTAAATGTTGTTTTCTTTCACATTTCACAAAAAGTAGTCACGTGAAAATCATGTATTGCTATGTTATTATGGCCTTAATACGAGAAACACTAGCTTTCGAAGCTCATGTGTTGATCATGCAATGCATACATATTTTGCTTTAGTAAATTATTAGTATAATAGGTTTGAGAAACCGGAACTTAGTGTACCTACTTTCATTAATACAAAATAGAATAAACTAAAATCGCCTTTAAGTTGTTAGCATTAGGGTTGAAACTTTCCAAAAATTTATTATATCTGTTCATGTGTTGTAAAAAAACCCTTACTGCTAACAACACAAAGGCGATTATAGATTGCATCAATACAGCAGTGCTATGCACTTTTAAGGCTACTTCATAAAGCACACATTTCATAAGCAAAAAATATATTCAATAGCAAAACTACATCTAGTTATCTTAATAACATTTTAGAGAAATATTTATCAGTATAAACCTACTTTCAAGTCATATTGTAAAATCTAAAAGGCTCATAGAAGAATTCACTTTAAAGATACACGGACGAAAAATAGGTACTTCAAAAATTGTATATTATTGACGTAACATTTAAAACTACATAATAATATAGATGTACGTTATAATAGCTAAAAACTGATTGTATAAGAAGTTAACGAGATTATTTAAAGTCTTTTGTAGTTAAGTGTACTTTTTATGCAACTGGTTGTCTTTATTTCTATTCGAAACTTACTGAAATAAAAGTAGTATTTCTTATTTAGTGGTCTGGCGATCCAGAGGAAATGCTATCATTTATACAGGGTTAATTGTTAACGACCAGCCATTGTCTAGAAGACTGTGACCACAACTTATCCCTTCGGAATCCGGAAACCGAACTTATTCGGGTTTCCCAAAAGAGGATCATCAAGTAGGCCGTATATTTTTTTTATAAAACATTGACATATTGATATTTCCTACAAGTACTAATTGTAAATATCTTCTTTTGTACGAAAAAGTAAGTACCATAAAATACTACTTTTCATTAGAAAAATATCGCATATTGACTACTTTAATAGACAGAAAACATTTATATTTTTTGTGCTTATAAAATACTAAAGTGTTACTTGGCGCTGTTTAGAGCACGCTATCACCATCTTTTTCTAACATACCGCTTAAGTGTACTTACATCTCGCTCGAACTTTCATAAGTTTTATGACACTGTACTTTTACATTTATTATGTAAATGGCGACTTACGTAACAATAGGTCTTTAGTTATGGTTTTCTTGCTTTTCGGGTATAAATGATGGGTTGTACGGTGAGTTATCGTTCCCGCCAGACGAATCATTCAATGTTTCTGTAACAAATAAGAAGCCATGTTATATTGACATAAAAGATTTGGTAAATAATTGCAATGCTAAGTAAAACAAATAACAAATCTGAACTGCTTTTCAGTTTGGCAATCAAAAACTGTAAAACACTAATTTATAACAACATCCCTATTTTGTCGTAGACTCTTAAAATAATTATTTATCAGGCATAGGTATGTGGACTGCATACTTAGATAGGAAATAAATGGTATATTTTCTACTACTAACTTTGATCACTGCCTGGTGTTGACGGCTCAGGCGCAGACGCAGACGCGTAAGGATTGGAAGGCTGAAAAATAACGCAATATATTATGTGAAAATAATTCGAAATTAATGGTACTTTAGTCAGTTTTTTTCAAACTGCTATGGAAAAGTGTACTTGATCTACATAAGTTGTTGTTGATAACAAGCTTAAAATGATAAAGTATATACTTACATATGGCGGATTAGCCCCTGGCGGTAACAACGGCACGCTGGCTGGATCATTGCTCTTCTGCAGCGGACTGACCGTGAACCCTAACGTGCCTGTTTTGAAGGAAGCGGGAGACGTCATATCCGTATTGTATGGAGTACTGGCAGGCGGGTAAGGCGAATTAGAAGGAGGGTAGGGAGAATTTGCAGCAGGACTCGAAACTGGGTAGGGAGGGTTTGCCACAGGACTTGTTACTGGATAAGGAGGATTAACTCCCGGGTTAGGAGTATTATTTGGGTATGGAGGGTTTGCACCCGGGTAAGGAGTATTCGCACTTTGATTAGGGGAAGTCACTGGGTAAGGAGGATTAGTGCCTTGATTAGGCGTCACAGGATAAGGCGGGTTTGCAGCCGGGTACGGCGAAACACCCGGATAAGGTGATTTTCTATCAAGATTGGGTGTTGTTGAGTACGGAGTATTTGACGGGTATGGTGAGACGTTAGGCATGCCCAGATTTCCTGGAGGCGTGGGGTAAGGCGGGTTTGCGGTGGGGTAAGGAGATGCGTTCTGGTAAGGAGGGTTAGGGTAAGGCGAGTTTGATAACGGCTGGTTCATGATCGGCGGAGGAGGGTAGCAGTTCACTGCCGGTACATTTTGCATCCCTATAGGGTTTGGGAGCTGGTCATGCAGGGGATTCTGCACATTGTCTTGGTAGCCCACTAGAGGTACTGTGCCGAATATTATAGGGCGGATGTCTTCAGAGTTTTCATGGCAGCCATCGGCTTCAGTGGAAATCTAGAAAATAGGCACAATTGTTTAATCATTTATCACTTCTTAGATTACAATAGGTCCAGTGTTACACGATTACCTATCAGAAGTAGTTGACAGAATATTTCGGTTTTAACAATAACGGGAAAGAACTTGCTACCATAATTGTTATGACTGTACTTCATACTTTTATTTCCTTCCAATTTCATGAACTTTATTCTTAATAAAGATTCGGAATGAAGAACTTATTTCTTCTTCTCTCAACATTGTATAATGTTCATTAAACATGGATTACCTTTAAAGTATAAGTGATATCGATAAATCGGCAGGCGTCGACGTTGTACACGTCCATGGAGGGCACTTCCATCTCGACGGTCCAGTTGCGGGTGGTGCCGGCGGGGACGGGGCCCTTCGTGATCTCCGCTACTGTGTCGTGGTCGTACCTCGTCCCGGCTACCGATGTAGCGGTGAATGTTATGTCCTGAATTTTATTATTTTTGTGATAATAAGACGAAAACTTTCTCACTAAACTGGCTGTGTTTGCAATAGAGCAGGATAAATGGAAGAATTGTAAAGGCTATTGCCCTATAGCAGCTAAGGGCTTTTCGGGACTTAAAAGAGGCAATGGCCTCTGATTTTGTTTCGCACTTTCTTTTAAGCGTGGCGTTAGAAAATATCACTTACGGAAAGGTTAAAAAATATTATAATGACATAAACAATAAACTATTTCATCTTTCTATCTAAGGCTCAAGGAAAAAGTGATTAGGTTTACCTACCTTTTTAATAGCAAACTTAATTTTATCGATATCGACACTGCTGGGGTTCTTGCAGTTGACCTCCATGGGCATGACTTGCCCGGGACAGTACCCGGACACGGGCAGGCGCACGCGCACCTCGGCAGAGCCCGCGCTCATGCACCAGCAGCAGAAGGAACTCAGTAGCTCGTACTCCAACGGTTCCTGAGGAGGCAGGACTCTAATTACAGCAGTCATGTTTATAAGAAGGTCTATTGACGTGGTTTTTAGAGCCATTGATAATGAAACGGCAAAACCTATTGCTCCTTTTGTATTATAAGGGGTGCTAAGAATTATATTTTATCAATGTTCATAACATCGTGTGGTATTTGGATACTGCACGCGGGCTATTGCGTACACCCATCTCGTACGCGTTATATAAGGCTCAACTTAAGTTATACATATGATGAATGAATTTGTTATGTATCACAGTGTTTTCACTAAGATCTATATAATATTTCAACTAACCTTGCAGTACGGGTTGAGGTTAAGGTCTAAAGGCGCGTGAACTCTCACGGCAACCTTCTTTTCCTTATTTAAGGAGAACATTCCAGAGGTAACCATGACAACCTTGATGCGGTATCGAATGTGTCCGTGTTCGCCTTCGTAAGACGACGGACAGTTAGCTGGGATGTGGCACTGGAATTTGAAGTCATGAGTACCTGGCTGCAGGTGGTGTTCACCTAAAAAGAGAGGGGGAAAAATCAGATATTATAAGTATGAAAGTAATGTTTGTTAATTTTAAATGCGCATGCCTTGCGCCATCCTAGTACTAGGGAGGAGGATGACTAATCCTCGAATCTTTTTTTATACAAGCGCATGTATAACATTTTTTGTTACCAACTTCTCTGACTTTATTTTTATATTGTTACAGTCAAAGTTACAGTTACTTATGTTTGCATTATTTCCTAAGTTTCAACGTAGATCGTAAGATCGCGTTTAGAATAAATGTATTATTTGCTTTACCATTATTGTCACCAAAAATGAAGACTTTGTTGTTGAAATATTCCTCGTAAGAATCGTGGTTCACAGTGTGGAACTGTGTGCGGTTGTTAACTCGGCGTGATTCCGATGTCGTCCAGTGAACTTTGCAAAATCCTTTCATATCCACATAAATACCTGAAAATAAATAAATAAATAGAACGGAAAGAAAAAAGAGAACGGAGAAGCATGCCGATGCCGGTGATTTTAGCCAATAGGGGTCTGGTACACTCCTAAGCTTCCATGCATTCCATATTTTCCATTACCGCATGTTCACATGTACATAGATATTATAACAGCATCTGGCTAGCAGAGACAAGCAAGTTATAACATTACAAATAAAATCATATCACATGCTACCAAAACAATAATTATACTCCATATCATCAGATGAGATCTGTTGTTCTGATCGGTATTTTCATGATAATTATAGTCATTATATTACGAGCAGAATAATTATATTGAGTAAACATAAATGCATCAAATTGTCGACATAAACAAGTAGTAATAATTATGGTTAATTCAAATTACAAATGCTTTCAATAAAGTTCAGCACTTAAATTTTGAAATTTAGATTTCCTCTGTTTTGATTTTGGTTGATTAGTTAGTGAATGAATTCTTTATTGTTTGGTTTAATGTTGTTTTGATTACATAACAAGTCTGTCTGGTATGAGTGTAAAATGCAGTGAACATAAGAATCATTTTTCTATTTATCTCACAGCAGATTATTCATATGGTCCCATCCATATAATACTATCAACATGTGATAAACTGCATTTTATTATACTGTTATTGCATGTTTTATAAAATATTTTCTGTCTATTTACTATAGTATTTAGAGTGAGTGTAATATTGCACTATAGTACTTTATGGATAAGTATTTTTTTTGTTAATCTATGAATCAATTCAGCCTATCAAAGTGAACTTAGGCTTTCCCCCAAGTTGTTCCTACATGCAACAAAGCATAAATATTAACTACAGTTTTGAGCACAAATTGGTTCAGAAAAGATTTACTAGTCTTAACCTAGTGTTTGCTCAGTTCCTTAAGGTCAACAAGTCTGTAAAAACAGCCTAATAGAACAAAAGGATTCCTTTTTAGTACAAAAATTTTTAAATCAGCAGTTGAAAGCTTAATAATAATTTAGTAACAAAATAAACAGACCAACAAACTGTTCCAATTTTTTTATAATGTACAAATAATATAAAAAGTTTTATAGACATACAGACAAAGACCCAATGTCAAACATTCAATGCTTTTAGATATATCTATGTATATGTGAACACATCTCACATGTTGCTACGCCTCAAGGCTAAATGGATAATAAAATCATTAAGTGGGCAACCTAAAAAACAGCACAATATGAGAGTATATATTCAATCTACTATGGAGTTGCAAATTCTAGACAAACAACACTTGATTATAATAGTTAATTAGAATTGCTTTTAGTGTTATTACATTTATGCACATGTATTTAATACTAAAGTAATTTGAATTTTGGTATTCCATTTGAAATGAAAAACACACAAGTTCATTTAGTTGTCTTTTTCAGTATAGGGCTTTTATAACTTTTATTTATTTATTTGACTTATAACTAAATATAAAAAATGACAAATACTGAGTGAATTTTGCAGTCAAGTAATTTCTATCTATCAAACAAATGAGATTGAACAATGGGTACCAATAAAATTTAAATCCGTAGATCTGGTATCAAGGTCAATAGCGAGGTCACTTTTCGATAAGTCTGTAATAATTTACTTTGTTTAGTGCCTTAAGATAAAAATATTTAAAGTTTATGAGTCTCTCCTCATCTCACTCACCAAATCTAACATTAACTGGTAGAGTTGCTGAAGAGAGACAAACCTATATGTTGTGTAGAATATTTTTTCCCTTGTACAGCTGCAACTTTTATTTTTAAAAGCTGGTGGTAGATCATCTTAGTTAGTTAATATTATTACAAATTCTATTTGTTTACTTATGCATTATACCACCTATACATTATGAATTATTGGTGCAAATAATATTATGTCGATTCATACTAAAGTTCTCACATATATAAAACTATACCGGAACATACATTTTTTTTAGTATCATTACTATGAAGTAGTATGAAGAAGCTATTTTGGGGGGAACATTAGTAATCAAAACACGAAAAGTTTACTTTCATTCATAGCCAATTTATTTGAGACCCGATCAAGTTATTTTGCACTGCATAACATTCTGCCTCCTGCATTCTCTATCAGTACATACTTTTTTCAAGAGAGTTTATTTATAAAACACTTACCATGTATTGTTTTGACTTTTTGTTGATCAAATACGACACGACCGTGAACAGTTTGACCGGCAAAATAAGCACCATTATCACTGTCTAAAATTATCTGACCTTCATCGAATCCCATCTTGGAAATTCGTTACTTTGTAGCAAAAGAAAAAAAAGTCTGTTCGGCAGGTTGCCCTGCCGATCGCCCGCGCCTTATTGAACGAATGAAAAAAATATGAACACGAATGATTTTTTTTTTTTTTTTTTTTCTGGCTCTTCACGGTTAGTGTTGGCCAATGACAACATTTACAAAAGGTAGGGAAACTTAGGAATATATAAAAGGACGATAAATTTGGAGCGACAAATTGAAAAATTAAATTACAATTTTATGGTATTCGAAGAAATGAATGACGCTATACATTTATATACATGAAAGTTATTAGAATGAAGTAAGGACAGGATGGAAGAAGGAAGAGGAATATTAATGGATACTAAGCTATTTACAAAGGAACTATGGTCATAGAGAGGACAGGAGAAGAATATATGGTTAAGATCACCCACATCTTTGCCACACCCGCAAGTCGGGTCGGACATAATTTTTAATCTGACCAGATGGATGGGACAGCTGCAATGTCCCAGGCGCATCCGGACTAATGTCGATGTCTCCATCTTGCCAAACTTGGCTCTAAAAAGCCATGGTTTTAGTGTGACATTGGATTGAACTGATGCGTACCATTTTCCCTTAAGTTTGCTACTGGAGTCCCACTCAGCTTTCCATGATTTTAATAGAAAGGCCTTCGGTAAAGACAGAAGGTCTTGGCAAAAGTTTTTGTAAGGAAACAAGTCACCACATTGCACCGCATCAGCTGCCAATTTGTCAGCAAATTCGTTGCCTCGAATTCCAGAGTGGGCTGGGATCCAAGCGAATTGCAGATTATAATTGTTAGCGTTAAGTTTATACGTCAGCTCATTAATTTGAAAAATGATTGGAAGTTGAATTTTGTGTTGAAATGGAAATTTTTGAATACCTTGAAGAGCGCTCAGGGAGTCTGTAAAGATTATAGAATTTTTTAGTTTAAATATTTTTATATATTCAAGTGCTTTGAAAATTCCAAAGCATTCCCCCGTGAAAACCGAAGTCTCTGGGGGAAGCCTAATTTTCTGCACTACATTGTATTGTGAGTGGTATACCCCTACACCAACGCAGTCGGTTGAAGAGGGCTTAGCTGCATCAGAGAATAAGTGGTGAAAATTATGAAATTGTTCTGCGAGCAACTTATTAAATTTCGACTGGGGACAGGGATCAGATTTACTAATTAAGTCGTGTACTACATAAGGTGAGAAGTGTAGGCTATCATAGCTAACACTAAATAACGGGAGTTTGTTAGACCGATGTGTAGGGGAACTAAGGGATAAGAATTTCTGATAACTAATGACCAAACAGGGAACAGTTTTATGAGACCAGTAGCTGGATGATTGGACTTGAGACATTAAAAGGTGTAGTTTAGGAATAAGGGGATGAGCAGAGAACTGAAGGATCCTGAAGAAAAAATTATCTGACAGAAATTGTCTCCTAAGGTGTAACGGAGTTTCACCACACTCCACTTGAAGGGCATTTATCGGACTAGATTTCATGGCACCAGAAATAATCCGGAGGGCCTTAGATTGAATTAAGTCTAATTTTTTGAAAGCCATAATACTTCCAGGTACAAGGGTAAACAAACCATAATCTAAAACACTTCTAATTATTGCGTTATAAATTAACTTTAATGAGAAAGGATGAGCGCCCCACCAAACTCCGGATAAGCACCTAAGCATATTTAAATGTTTTTCACATTTATTAATAATATGTTCGCAATGTTGAACACCACTAAGCTTATAGTCTAAAATGACGCCCAGATATTTAAAATAGTCTTTGAAAGGAATAGGATTTCCGTTATAGGAAATGGTACATTGAGGAATATTTCTTTTACGTGTAAAAATGACACTTGCGCTTTTAGAAGTAGACAATTCCAAACCGTTCAACTGTAACCATGAGGATAATGATGTCAAAGCCGAAGTAATATCCGAACAGGCTTTTTCCACGGAATGACTTGAACTATAAAATAATAAATCATCGGCATACTGCAGTACTTTGACTCCGTTGTTTACGGATTTATCCAGGTCATATGTATAAATATTATATAAAAGGGGACTTAATACAGATCCCTGAGGAAGGCCTCTCCAAACCTTACGGGATAATTTATGATCAGCTAAAGGCATATCTATGGAACGATCAGATAAAATGTTAATAATAAAATTACAAAGATTCAATGGTACTCGAAGCTCACTTAGTTTAGTATGTAATACGGATACTAGGACATTATCATAGGCTGCATTTATATCTAAGAAAACAGCTGCTGTAGACTGGTTATTAGAAAAAGATAAACGGATATCAGTTGTTAAAATACTTAAACAGTCCATAGTACTTTTACCTTTTCTAAAACCATATTGTGAAGAGGATAGAAGGTCTTCACTTTCGATGTACCATTCTAGACGATTTTTAATTAGATTTTCAGCTAATTTGATTAATACTGAGGACAGTACTATTGGGCGGTACGAGGAAATATCAGAAGGCGCTTTGTTTGGTTTTAAGAATGGCAACACCATTTGACGTTTCCATTCTTCAGGGATGTTTCCTGTTGTCATTACGGTATTAATCAACTCCAAATAGTAATTAAGAATATTATCACTCAGATGTACAAAAAATGAGTATGGAATGCCATCTAGACCAGGAGCGGAATCTACAGTATTTTGCACAATCCCCTTTAATTCACTTAGGGAGAACGGGAGGTGTAATGTATTAGTTGTAGACTGTTTCGAACTATCGGCATTAGTTCCGCACGGTGCACAACAAATGTTCTGAGGAACCCATGGTGGAGCCAAATGATCCAGGAAGTCAGAGACTAAAGAATCAGGAATAGCAGGCGTCGGCTGTGTAAAAACGGACCTGAATTTACGAATATTTTGCCAAACTATAGTAGGGTGGGTATTTGGGGAAATTGTTGAGCAGAAACTCTGCCAACCTGTATATTTTTTTTTCTTTAAAAGTTGTCTGGTGTCTGTAATAACATTAGTCAGTGCCTCAAAGTTAATATCAGACATATCACGATTATAATTAAGTTCAGCTTGTTTACGTTTTTTAACAGCCTCTGTACACTCTGAGTCCCACCACGGGGGTTTAGGAATTAAAGTAACATTTTCACTTTTAGTACGAAAAGTTTCATTAGCTGCAGTTATTATTAACCTAACTAAAGCATTAGCACATGCATTTTCATTGCCATCTGAAATAGGCGGGAGAGTAGACAACTGTGTGTCAGCACTACTTCTATACTTTTCCCAATGAATGCTATTCCTATCAGGCAGTTTATGTTTCAGGTTTGATCGTCTCTTTGAAATAGTTGGCATAGAGAATGGGCTGGAAATAACTATTGGGAAATGGTCACTGCCATATCTAGGAGAAAAGTGGATGAAGCAACAAGCAACTCCAGGAGGAGCAATGATGGGCATGTGTATCAGGCTAACTTATTGCCTATGCATATCAGAAATATCAGAAGATTACATATTAAAACAGTCGCTGGAATCTACACCTGCAACGATGTGCATAATAATTGAATCTTTGAAACCCTAGTTCACATAAATACTTAGACCTTTGTTTAGTCCTAGCTACCGCATTAGGTTAAGTAACCTGTAATGGTAGATTAGTGTGATTATTAAATAAATAAATAAAATAAATAAATAAATATGTAGAAGAAAGGGTATTCCAGGTTAGTGAAGAAGCTAGGTTAGGAGAACAAATGGATAGATCCACAGCACTGTTATTCTGATTAGGGGCTGACCGCCGAGTGGCGATACCTGTATTTAATATGCATAGATTATGTTGGTCTATTATGTCAAGTAAGTCCTGCCCATAGTTGCTTGAAATTGAGCAGCCCCAACATTGGTGGTGGCAATTTAAATCTCCCATTATAATTAAAGGTCTTGGAAGAATAGAGAAGAGATGGTTGATCTCAAGAAGTAAAGAAGAAGAAGGGTGAGGAACATAAATAGAGACAAGGCAAAGATTGTATACTTTAATAGCAACAATTGAAATGTCCTCACTATGTGGTGGGAAGGAAATGATAGAAAAGGGGATAGAATTCTTGATAAGTATGGCTACTCCACCATACCCATCAAGTCTATCATCTCTAATAATTAAATAGTTTTTAATTTTAAAAACATTATGTGGCTTCAGCCAAGTTTCTGCTAAAGCAAAAACTGAAGGCTTATATCTATTAAGTAAATAAATTATGTCACTTTTTTTGCTCAATAGGCTGCGACAATTCCACTGTATTATGCAGTCCATGATTGGTGGGAAGGGTAAAAGTATTAAGAAAAGAGGCAGCGTTGGACGGTGAAATATTAAATTGAGAAAGGAGTTGTAAGAAAGCTGTAATGAAATCATTTATAGACATGTTACTATTAGTTTCATTTTTATTCTTATTTTCATTTATTGTTAAAGCACACCCATTTGATGGCTGTGGTTCTTGAAAATCTTTAATAATATTTTTGTGTGCTTCAATGTCATAACCTTGGGTGGTTTTAGGTGGCGATCGGGGTTTCATAAAAATTGTTTTTTTATAGCTTGTGGTGGTATTAGGTATACGATTAGAAATAACTACAGGCTTGTTTGAAAAATTTTTTGACGGAGAGGATAAAAGCGTTTCTGCATAAGTTCTGCCTACTGGTGGATGTACTTTCATGGCTTCAGCATATGAAACAGAATTTTGGGCCATGTAAGTTTTAATTTTTTTTTGCCTATCAAATTCAGGGCAAGATTTGTTGGATGCAAAATGATATCCCGAACACATGATGCATGGTCTTCATCGACATCACAGCTGTCCCCTGTGTGGCCCTGGCCACATTTAAAGCACCTGGGCTTTGACCTGCACTGCAGTTTTGTATGACCATACCGGCAACAGTTGTAGCATTGTATTGTGGGAAAAATATATAAATCTACAGGTAAACTATTGTAGCAAATAAAAATGCGTTTCGGTAGAATTTGTCCATCAAATGTGACAACTACGGATTGTGTAGGTTTCCAGGTAATAGCGCCATCTATGAATGTTTTAAAATTTATGCGCCTAACTTTAATTATAGGACCACAACCTAAAGGTACTGAAATATTTTCACCGATTTCCTCTGGAGACCATTCTGCAGGGACCCCTCGAACTAAGCCCATCCTTGTGACATTAAATGTCGGAATGTAGGCTTTTAAATTCTGTGCCTCTAAACTCTTATTAGTAAGAAAATTATTAGCGTCTGTGTGGTTGGAAAAAGCCATGGAAATTTTGTTTCGCCCTATCCGCTTAACGCTACCATTAATTATGTTAGTGAAAGAATGTTTTTTTAAAAAATTTGCCGAAGGTGATAGGATGCAATGTGGTACCGTCGTTAGGTGATGTAACTTCTTTTTGAACATGTATCACATATGGTGCACTATCTGTTTTTTCGTAGTTTTTTCTGCCTATGGATGTTTGAGGAGTAACCGGAACTGGGTTCTTTGGAGTATTATTACTTATGTTCTCGGAAAAACTTTGGGGATCTTGACATCCGCAGCCAACCGAATCAGTGCCAATGTGCCTCCGACGACGCTTATTGCAGTGTTTGCACACATGCATACGTCTTTTTAGACTCCGGGTCGATGTGGACCCATCAGTTTCCATTCCAGACTCATTGGACTGGATGGTCACAAAATTACCTGCCGGGGGAACAAAGTCCCCCGGGTCAGGCGGGTCGTTCATTGTAATCTTAAGTAATTAGTTAAAAATGACTTACCAATGGAAGGGAAAAGTATATTTACACTAAGAAGAAAAGAATATGTACATAAACTTACTACTATTGATGATTAAAATGATTAAAATACTAAAAAATTTTTTTTTTTCCCAAGAAACCAAAAAACCGCGTCCGCCAAGTTTGAAAGTTTCCCGCGCTTTTCAACACGAATGATTGTTTCATCCAATTTTTGACATTTCACACCAAGTTACCAGTATACAAAATTGACTTTAGTTCTTCAATTTCATAAAATTGTCCTATCTATTTTCCTTAGCTTCTAACCGATCCCAATACAACACACCATCTTATACTCAACATTAATTAAATCAAAGGGGATAAAAATAAATTCAAAATAGGAATAATACTCGACTTTTATCGGTTAGTCTTTCCTACACAGCTTTATAAGTTCATTCGCTCACCACAGACTGTCTGTAATAAAATTATGTACTTGACAGTGCAAACTAGTGAATTTAAAATGCGATTTTACCTGAAAACGTAGAACTATGGCTAATTACTATATTACTCACGTTTTTTTATTGAATCAATCAATGAATGTGAGTTTTCAACGGTACCGTTAAAAAACACAAAGCCATGCATGATGCAAGCAGTACTGTAGTAAGGCAAAAGGCGATATTTTTCAAGAAATAAAATTTACTGACTGACTCAAAATCTGAATAAGTGTCTATTTAAATAAAAACGTACCAACTGAGTGATTTTAAATATACGGTACGCGACAAAGGTACAGATTCAAAGGGTCCGTATCCAAAAAC
This sequence comes from Trichoplusia ni, assembly GCF_003590095.1. NCBI lineage: Eukaryota > Metazoa > Arthropoda > Insecta > Lepidoptera > Noctuidae > Trichoplusia > Trichoplusia ni. The sequence continues at coordinate 7,419,041 of NC_039496.1, forward strand.
TCAAATTGTAAAAGATTGGTTGTCAAGGTTATTGATAGCACACGCAAGCGCTTCTATCATTCTGTCATTCAGTTGTCAAACGGATGGCAAAGCGGGCGTTTGTTTAAAATAGTCCCATCGCGCTTACCGCGTGTTTTTAATACTCCTGCATATTTTCTTATATTTCTAACAGAAAACCATATTATTTTGCTCTGAAATCTAAATTAAAACATTTTGTTTTACAATTATACTCCGCGTTTTCTGACGTTGATCGCTATCGTACTCTTGTGTATTTATAAGAACCGGACTATAAAATTTAAAATATGTGTATGTACATTTACATATTTTTTTAAAACGGTTGCAAAATATGGGTTCGCCACAGAAAGATATAGAGCTGAGCCCGGTGAAGCCTGAGGCTAACACCAGCTCTGCTGGGGAAAAGTTAAATGTGCCGCCGGTAAACGATGAAGAAGATGTGATTATCGGCAGATTTAGGAAGATAAGTTCGGCTAAGTCTATGGCAGCGACGAACGGGAATATTCAGTATCCTACTGATATTCCGGCAAGAAGCGATGACCCTGAGTCTGGCATCCAGTTTAGGACGAAAGAGTCGGGTGAGAAAGACCGGCTGCTGCCGGACTCTGTTACGAACGGTACGATAGCCGTACACTCGCGGTCGCCGGTCACGAAGAGCAGCTTCCGCGACGTTGAGAAACCCTCCCGGTTCAAGGATCAACCATCTGCCACGAGATTTCAGGTGAACTTCGATTTTTCTAGATTAACCATACTTACTTCCTGGTTCCCGCCAAAGTTTTACGTTGCGTAAAACTTGCGTTGCGTTGCAATGTATTTAACTAAACATGTTTATCTGTTTAAGAGTTAATTAATTTCACTACACCTTAAAAACTAAGTTCCTTACTAGCTATGAAAATATTTTGGATCAAAGTATAAAGTCTTTATCTTTATCTATTCTTTTTTTTCTAATGAAATTAATGTTTAATAATACCACATACATAAAAAAAAATGGTTTCTTTCCATCATAGTGAGGTAAATGTTTCCTAGCACACACAATTATATATTGCATTACTACATAATTCATATGTATTGCAGACTCTGCTAATTAACCCGAAGGAAAAAAGAATAAATCATCAATTTATTATTAATTGTCTATTCAATACAATACAGTATTAACATTAAATGTGCGTTAAATCAAAACATTTTATTTTATCATCCAATTAGTGACACATACCACTCCATGTGAGTGGTATTCATTTGTCTTTATGAATAATTCATGTATGGGTCTGTATGTATGGCAAGCGGAACACAGGAATAAGCCATGAATGACCCATTCAAACAAGATAGTACTGATATGGTGACAATGGGGCCACAAATACCACAATATTTTGAAACGATACCATAGTGTAATCTGTAGTTTGTGCTCAAAGCTATTATTTAACTTTGTATCGTATCAGCTCTAGTTATCAGATAACTATAAATAAATGAACACAAGCTATAAATATATATTGTCTTTTTAACCAGCCAGTTAAAGATCCCACTGTTGGGCAAGACCTCCTCATCCTCTTCTTATACTTTCTGTCTTCTGCTAATTGCTACAGGCACCCTGCATTTTGACACAAATAACTATTAAAGCAGTTCTTTCACTAACTAACTGTTATTTAAAATTTCGCCCGCGATTATTTTGGGTATCCCGAAAAAGGAAAACACGAGATCTATTGAGATTTTATCTCATACATCACCAAATTATCTGGACTCTAGTGGTTTTAACTAGTAACTGTCGAAAACAAATATTTCGTCGTTACCTTTTTGAAAGTAATGATGTAGCTGCCGTAGTAAGCGGCAATCGCAACAAATCTGTATGACCACAAAATTTGAATTGTAACAGTCTAACCAAAAGGAATAACATTAAATTATGTCTTGGTAATGTCTTATTGAACAGATCAGGCCGTCGAGAAGCTGTCGGTCTAGGTCATAGGCGCCTACTTGTACGCTACCAATAAATCATAATAGCGGCAAATTGGATAAGTGCACGGGCGGCGGCAAGCTTCCTATAGCCTCGTCCGCGCCCGTGTCTTACGGGCCCCGGTAAGAATGGACGTATTAACTGCCCGACGATTGCTCGCGACAATACGGAAAGATTATGAATGATTCAGAGGGCCGTGCTAAGCCGGTTCTATTCACTGTCACGAAACCAAAACCCAGGAGACCATATTGCAGAATCTACTCTTTTTATCTAGCTCACTATGTCTCTCTGCTGGGAAAACGCCTTCCACAATTCTCTTTTCTGGGCCAAATGGAACCAGTCCGGATCTCCTTTTACCTTACCTTTTTTAAACGACGACGCGGACGGTATCCAATCTACAAATTTAACGTACCGTCCTGTGTAAGAAGCGAATGGCTTAAAGATCCAACTTCTAAATATTGTTTTCAAAACTGTATTAACTTATCGGCTGTAAAACATCTGCCGGGAGTAACGGCTTAACGTGCTTGTAGATACACATTCAATATCGATCATGAAACTGAAAAGAAAACAGCTTTGAGTTATTAATAGGTCAAGTAAGCAGTACTGATGTCAGACCCTAAAACAAACACATCTCCAACGTTTACGGTTTCATAATTAACTACTACCTACTTTAATCAGGTATTTGCTGGGTAAACGGTGTTTCCAGTAGTCTACGAATACAATTTAACGCACGAGATAAAGGTTGCGCAATTTTCGTCCATTTGAAGTAACTAGCATTCTTGTGTTGTAGGCAGTTTGTCGCTAATAAGGAGAACCTAATTAATGAGATTTATTAGCTAAATGGTTTCCTCGACATCCGATGCCTGACGCAATTTGGATCCAGTTTAAAGAAGTTTGATTAGTTTTCCAACATTCCTTTGTAGATGCGATGCCGATTATTTGCCGACTTTTAACCTTATGTGTTTTTCGCGTTCTGGCCAGTCCAAGAACTTCCACGAAGCATTTATTAATTATTGGCTGCTTCTTTAAGTACGGGGCGAAAATCAGTTCAATCAGCGTTGAGTTTGGATCTTTTTGGTGCAACGACGGTTGCTTTTAAGATAGATCCATATTGCCGTATACTTGTATGTAGTTGGTTCCTCAAGACACTTGACTAGTGTCCTGATTACAAATAGCCCAAATGTTTCAGAAGGAAACGGCACTGATGAAGTAGTAAGTTCAAGTAAAGAAACGCTAGTGTTTGCAAATGCTTTAGCAGTAGTATTATTATTTACATAATAGAAGATGGTATAGAAGGAAAATATACTAGAAACGTTCATGTAATTATTATGGTTACCATTATAGCCACACTAACACTAAAATGATAACACGACCTTATCACCTTCCGTATTAATTTAATAAAGCTTAGGCCACAGTTGATAATAAAGTACCACATGGTAGTTACAATTAATTACGAAAATGGACTTTATTGCTTTAATATTAAGGGTGGTGTTAATTTCACAGTGTTAAGTACAGACATTAAGTCTACTGTATAAGTTGGCAGATAGTTTAGTTCTTGGAATTCTGGACTAATTAACATTTAGTAAACATTGTATCATGGCCATGCCATGTGAAACTGAAATTTTAGTACCTCCTTGTTTGTTACGCCAAGTGAACGGGCAATTACCGAAATTAATTGACCATATTACCTTTGTTGGAGATTCAATTAGGTTACAAGCTTTTAATTGTCTGGTCAAAATTTGCACTAATAAGAAAAATCTTATATTAAATAAATTTGCGGATTGTTGTCTACATACCTCCAGTGTGTTTAAGCCCGAGGTAATCCTGATTTCCAGTCCTCACGAAGGACCCATGTGTGATTGCAACATTTGCAACTGTTAATAACTAGTTGAGATAAATCCAAAATATATCGTCATCGAGCATCACTCATCAGCATCAGCCCATATTCGTCTACTGCTGGATATAACCCCCCCCCCCCAATTGCACGCCATCAAGATCTATCTTCGGCCTCTCGCGTGCAGCTCCTGCCACCCATCTTACGCAGATCATCACTCATTCTTAGTAAATTACCGCGTCGTGAAAACCCTCACATCTAAACTGCGGGTATTTAATTTTGACCGACATTGTACACGTGAGTTGAAAGTTCGCCAAGTATTTAACATTTGTCAGACTTCAGGAGGAAACATTCCTCATATTTTCCTATTAAATTTGAGTCACTTTCAGTTTACCAGATTATTTAAACATTCATCATTTCATTGCAATGACTTCAGGTCTGATTCACAAAAGACACATCCTCTTAAAGAAGGACAAAAATAGCCTTTAACAATTCACTTGATCCACTATGTCGGAGGCGGTGGCTAATTTTAGATAGGGACAACTCGTGCAAACAATTGTGAACCTTTGTTGTAATGAACAAAGGTCTAATATGCCAGGATAGTTTTAAACGATACATGTCTAGTTGTGGCCACAGAATCAGATGAAATCGTACATTACGATAGGTGTTAAAACTTCTAATGGTTGTTTATGCCTACTTAGTTTTAAGAGCTGAAATTTAAGGAGAAAAACGTTGACATGCGACATGAATTAGTCGTAATGCTTTGTCCTTTCTTCTTCCAGAGGAAATTCTTATAAATTTGGTGCCTATTCCGACAATTCCTACAGTTGGTTGTAACTGGTTAAAAATTAAGTCTCCATTCACTTAACCGCGCGAGGACGAGCACGAAAAAATGATCTCGATGCTATGCTTTGCACCTACTTTAGCTTAACCTACATACTTTAATTATTCTACTAAAACCTTATGTACACTAGATAAGGAAACGCCTGTTATTTTGATAGATGCAATCGAATTTATCGGAAGCAACTATAAAACGTTGATACTGAGCTTACTACAAAGCTATTCTGTATTGCCAAAAGGTTGAGTCGGATGAATGACGGCTTTTGCTTTCGAAACACGTACTGTAGAGTCACAGCTGTCTGTCGGAATATTTACATTGTGAAGACATAATACGATTCATTTATACGAGTAAAGCTGGTACACCTGGTCAAAAACCTTAAAAGCCAAATACCGTTACATTAAGTTTTGCCATTACTGTATCTTTTCAAAAGATGTTAAATATGTTTCTATAATTACAAAACTACAATATTTTCTAAAAAATAATTACATATATGAACTCTATTCAATCTACGATTTAAATATTATAGGTAAAATATCTTAATTACCTAGCTAGAGACTGAAATGCAAAGTCTGTGTGCAAACCGAATGTTCATGAGAGGCCCTCACCCGTCAACCCTCTACTACTCACTGTATTTACTCAGGTCTTATACGAAGTTGTCTGCGTAAAACGACGGAATTTTATGGATTTTGAATGTATTTAACATATATTTTCACTATTTCAACTCTCTTTTATGAGTGTGGGGCGAGAGAGCCCACAATTTGTAAAGAAATCTCACTAATTCCACTGGACTTGCTCATTTAATGCTGGTACCACGGAAAGTTGTTGCCAAGCCACAGAGAAAGCTTCGCAAGTAGAACGAGTACTTATTCCCACTTGAAAGTATTAAGGTTATTAATATTGCTAACGTTCGTCACTTAGGTGTGTCCCCGTTACTTTCCGAAGGGCCCACGCCGATTCAGAACAATTTGGAATTATTTAACATTTAATAAGGCATTGTGTTTGAGTGAATTGTCTCGCTGCGATTCCGTCACTGGAAGTATACAGTTATGTCTTTATTGCCACGAAAAGTGGACGGTATCCGTGTGTTGGAAAGGTAAACTTTTATTTTTTAACACTAGAGTGAGTTTATAACTTCAAGGTGTTCTGGTAATCCAAAATTATATCTTATTAAGAAGTAAAATCTGAGCGCCATAAAGGGTTTAAAATATTTCCAAAGAGTTGTAAGTAACCAATGATTGGAATGTCTAAAGGTCATACTCTCGTTTTGTAGAGAACGTGTTAATTTATGTTAATGATATTCCGAGCTTACTGCATTCTATCTAGTTTGATTTGAATAAAATTTACATATAAACTGCAAGTCTAAATAATGTGCTTACTTCGCAAACTTGTTTAGCCAGAACTTAAAGCAAGCGGATATAATTTAAAAATAAGTTTAAGAAAACTTGATGAGGAGGAGTTTTAGGAGTACCATCATTGAACAGATCGTCTTACCCGTTTCTAACTAGAAAAAAAAAGGAAAGCTTGCTGGAAATCTATTATTTTCACCTAATAACTGTTTTCTTGGTATCAATCGACGTGAGCTTGTTCTCAGAAGTCAAAAGGTGGCAAAATTAAATCGATTCTAATGAATCGCAATCTCCGAGTAATCAAATAACTATGTGTTTATTGTTTTTTTTTCTCTAATAAATTGCTTCTGTAGTCGTTCGAATAGGCAATTCAAAACTTTTAGATAATTTGTTTCATTAGAATTCATATCTTGGTCGGGTCTAAAAAGTAAAGCAAGATCGCTATCGCAGTGTTCAATCCTCTCTTTTTCCATTAAAACCCCTAAATTGTTTCCTGAACAGCTAAGGAGATTGAATAAGACGCAATGGATCTTTTTAATCCTCGATTTTCTGACAAGCCTTTTTATAAATTCAGCGTGACTAGTATTATTTAGTTAGGACCAGTACACCTGAATGATTCGGTGTAAATCGGTTAATATTGAAGTAGGTATGATATAATTATGTAGGTTCATCCATCAAGTTTGCCTTTGCATCGGTTTTTGAGTAATTTGTACGGACATAAATTACATTTTTGTTTTATGTTACCGTTTTACGAGTTTTAAAACCAATTGATAAAATTCTACATGCCCTTGAACAAGTAATGTACTAAATAACTTAAATTTATGTTTCTTCATACCTAGTTATAGTTTTGATTGTATCAAATGTCACAGCTCTATAGATGTGTGTTTGGAGACTGCAAAGCACTTATAAAATGTAAATTTTAGCTATATAAAATCCAGTTTCTAATGTTTTGATCCAATCGATTTAGGTTGGAATATTGTTACGTAATGTTTTATCGTGATGGAATTAAACCAACGTTCAATATTGTTTTTGTTAAAACAAGATTCCGAATCACCTAGAATAAGCTATTTTTAGCTCCCGACGCCAAAAGAGGGATTTTGCAACTTTGGCGTGTCTGTCTGTCTTCCATAGTTCCAAAACGGATTGAACGTTTTTTTTTTTATCTTTGTATTAAAGGTGTGTTATTTTATGTGCGAGTGTTTTTCAACATGTTTAAAAGTTGAAGGGTTTGAAATTCTGAAATAATTACTAAATATCTGCAAATAGGTACACGGAAGTGGGGACTCGCGAACGATTTCCCGTCTTTTTGTTTGAAAAAACAACTCGAGGTTTATTCAAAACTGAAGATGCAGTAGACTAATCATACAACAAGCACAAATCAAACTATTTATTATGTGAGCGATGAGTTTTAAATAGATACAATATTTATTTGTTCGACATATTATATTTTTAACAACATTCCTACTGAAAGTACTAAAATGTAATTAATGTGAATGTATATTTATAACTCATTGATTGATTTTGATAAATATGAATGAGAATCATAACAATGTTACCTTTTGGTTTGCAAATAACTAGGTATTATTCTTAATCTTCCCAGACCTCTAGTTAGACAAATATTCATTTTTAGTCTTCCAGAGCGTGTGGATTCACAGAATTTCAACGCAATTTATTTCGTGTTTTATAGTCGTATTGAAAACTGCAGGGTTATATCGGGCACTGTTATGAGCTTCGGCCATAGTGTGTGAAAACCAAAGATTTATGAAGCTTATTTGTTTATTTTTACGTCGTTTAGGTTTATTTTGACGACGGTCAAGGTTGCTTCGGATTCGATCCGTATTAAACAGAAGGCTAACCAGTATGTATAAACAATTTACTTCGGTTTCGGTCAATTTGTGTCCACTGTTATATACATATATAAACATTGTGATATATGGTCATATGGTCATTTAAGTAGTGCACTCCTTAGATTCAAAATGAGGAGAATGTTAGATCACCATCAAAATAGTTACTCCAAATTTTGTATATCGTACACAAGATTTGAGAAAAAAAAACCGTTGTAACCTGAAATGAGAAATCAGATAAATATATGAAATGGAAAACTGATTATATAGATATAGTAATGTGTGGAAACAATTTTTCGCCGTCAAAATAATTGATCACATCGAAAACTGTGCAGTTGTGGGCTTTGCTACAATTTGTTTTGTATTGTAGCAAGTTTCGTTACTATATTCTGGCCTGTTATAACGTTAGTTTATGTTACTATAATATATTAAGATATCCTGTAACACGTTTGTCTACAGTTTACCGATTTCAGAATTGCTTGAAGGCCGTAATATTCTCACTAAGAAAACAAGTTCTTATTATGAACCTATATTATTCCACGACTTTGCAAAGGTCTCGCCCGTAGAATTTCGACTTACATAGGTTTTATACTAGCAACATTAAGAGGTGCAAAGTCATAGCATTTTGTAATGTACAATGATCATGTGGATGAAAACAAGCAGCTTCACTGATATTATTTTTGAATCGAATGATAAAATCAAATAATACAAAAGCGGACTGGTCGGTAACAGTTTTATATGAAACTATATGATTCATACATTTTTATCGCGGTTAGCTGAAAAATCGAGATAGATCTTCGAATTTCGTATAGGTTTTTATTAACAGAACTAATATAGGAATTGTTTACCATCTCTGAGTTTGTGTTTCGTATAACAACTAAATACGTCATAATCCACGAATTGTATGGTGCTAACTAAACCTTCACGCTTGTCTTTTCCCAAAAGGGATAAGCAGTGTATGACACGTTACGCTTAAACCGTACATTAGGTAGATCTGTGATTATTACACTTATTACACTGCAACATTTCTTTATTATTAAATGACTATGCCACTCACTACTAGGCAAATGCCTCCTCTTACCATTTTTCACTTCCACGTAAGAGTCGAGTTCAACACGCCATATACGCCTGGTCTACCACGTGGTTCATAATGATTTTGCTGAATCCATACCGATGTTATCTTTGCGTACCTTCAGATGATCACTGACAAACTTGCTTGAGCTTTCAAGGCAACCTTTAAAGAAGTAGCAGTTTTAAGTACCTATTGCATTTTGTGAGCCAATTAGATTTTTTATTAACCTCATTAAAGTTTCCGTAGATGAACAGTTATAAGTAGTTGCAGTTACCCTCCTACTCATTCTCATGTTATTCTCATTAACTCACATGACCATCCCATAGTTGGCCTCTGACCCCTTTAACACCGTCTGCAGATGATTCACTTCAGCCATAGATATATAGGTTAGATATATGACGTCACAGTTTCAACATCACAAATGATATTTCTGGATAGAAATGCGTTTCAATCGTCTCTGACCTTCTAAGCTATTCTAATTCTATAGATTTATAGTTATCCGGTACATTTGAGCTTTCAAGTTTATGGAGAGATAAAATTGAAAGGCGATTTTGCGGTGTATGTCTTTAATGTTTTTTGATCTTTTATGAGATGGCTTTGATGGGATAGATTTAAAGAATGGGTAATGTTCTTAAAAAAGAAACTGATGAACTTTTGAACTAGTAAGTTTGCGCTATAACCAACGGCCAGGATGTCCCACGCATAGGAATGCGACCTCTGATAATATCGCTATAAAACCTAGCTGATTTTAACTACTACGTGAGTCAAGTATCAATGGTTTCCAGTGACAGTATACTGAACAATGAGCAAGTTATCCATGCATGCTTTTTATCTACTGCCCCTATTGTTGCAGGAGTTCATTGTAACTGTACCTGTAGACCAATATTGTACTTTTGCAAGGTGTTAAATATTTTACTTTTATTGATACACCACTAGTATCCAAGGGATAAAGCGGAACTTTATTACTAAAACTCTGCTGATTCCCCGTCTGTCGCCGGGTTGTATCTCAACTCAGTATCTCCGTGATAGTTAGACGATGATGATGTATTTGCCAGGTTTTTTCTCTAAAACTACCTATATTACTTAAATTATAAAAGGTTTCCTTATGCTTATCGGTATTTCCGGCCAGTTTCGGAAGACCTAACTGACCTTACCTAACCATCCTTAATCATGAGCTGATGCAACGAAAGTCACCCCATGTTTGTTTTGAAAAGTATGCTCAGACACTGAGTTCGTTATTATACATTTTAAGCTAAATATATATTAGGTAGTTATAGTATAGTATTAAATAAATACATTTTTCATTTGTAAACAGATGGAAGATGAGCCAGAAGACTTGGAACACACGGAGGAGTCGGATGGAATGGACAGCGATGACCCCCTCACAGCTACTGACACTAAATACGGAAAGAGCTTCAGGTTGGTGAGCAAAATTTATCGAACCTAAGTAGGATGTATTATTGTTGAATGGAACGAAATAAGTGTCACAATGAATAAAAAATGAAGTATTTTGTTTATCCAAGGCACAATTTTTTTAAACTTGTGCAATATAGCTCGTACGTTTTATAATTTGTATAAAGTTCAGACAGAAGTATTGTGTTACATTTGAATAAATTTTAATGTTTAATGATAATATCGCCAAGCGTCATTCTGGTTTTCATGTGTTGAGTATGTAAAAAAATCATTTACAAGTCAAATAAATATTACACATACGAAAATTTTTACTTTTGGACTGATAAAACTTTTTTAAACTTGTTTCGTAGGCATCTTACACGAGAAGCTCTTCCAAGGCTGGACAACTACCGAAACGTTCTATCATTACACGCTGCACCTCGACCAACATTAGATGAACTCCATAATGCTTCGTTATCTAGGAAGGTAAAGGGTTATTTAAACTTATCAAACTATAAAAATTAGCCTGAAATACTCATAATTGTGGTCATCATGGACATTAATGGATTTATGGATTTTACTCAGGCCTTCGATTGGGTTAGTACGCTTCCTTTAGGGACACCATACATTTTGATCGCCGCACCTTAAAATCATATATTTATGTGGAACGAAGGTGCGATATTTATACCTGAGTCGTACTTACTAAATCTTAACAGAAATGATTTCACACAATCATAAACATTTTATTACAAAACGAAGCTTACCTCCGCTAATAATGAATCTTGTGTTTATATAAACGTTCCGAATGCGGTTGCATCGTGACCACATAAAGTGGATACTAGATAGATAGACATGTTGATGGGTCGTAAGCGTAAGTCGTAAGTGTCGTAAAATATACTTTATTTATATCTACATTATATATTGATCAATGATAATCAAGAAAACTCTTTGATAGCAAGCTAATTGAAAAACAGCAATCGATTATTTCTTAATTTATTCGCGTTGTTTAGAATAACATGACATATGTGCAATTTATATCTAAAACGTAACATTATTTTAAATTATAATCAAAAGAAGATTTCTATAAACACTGGCTTCCTAATTGAATTACCACTTTGTCAGCATCGGATTAAGGTTCTAATTCAACAGCAAATAAAGATTTCACTAACACAAAATTTTGACTAAAAACCGGAGTCTCTACCTCGTATTATCTTCATCTCGTTAAGACAATTATCCATTTATCTATGTATTGTGTCTTGGATAACGTGGTACTTGATGTCCTTAGGGACACACCCACGGAACTTGATGTGAACCTTAACCCATAGTAATGAGCTGTCCAGGTTGCTTATTGTGGTAATTGTCCGCCATCAGTTAATTGGTCTCACGTTGTAAGACGCATCGGGGACCTCTTGACAAACATACCATAGTAATGGTTATTAGATAGAAAATAATTAGGAATGCTAAACACCTATAAAAAATATGAATTTAATATCGACTGCACGGTTAGCTTAGTGTTTGAGGTCACCAAGCCTACTGAGCGTAGAGGGCCGTGGGTTCAATCCCTGCGTAGGTCAAGCGTTTCTGAGATCCACGAATGCTTGTTCCGAGTCTGGGTGTCATTGTCTATGAGACCTTAATGCTTGTGAAATGTCCCACGACACAAGGATGAAATGCCTTACTGCGAGAGTAGTTTAAAAAAATATCGTGATTATGCAAATATAAAATTATAAACTGGTTTCCCACGCGAAGATGTTCTAAGAGACCTTTTAATCTTGATCTTTTGCCCGTCGGCGTTGCCTGAAACCTATTAATCATATAAACTATTCTGCTCATTACAGCATGTCGAAGTTTTTAGATACAGACTTGCAAAATAAAATCTATTCTGGTAAATGCGCAATCTTATGAGGATATAACACAACCTCAACACGATAACTCTGACCATTTCAATAAAATATTCTGCGAATATTATTCATAACACCCTCCCATCATTACCAAGAAGTCCTTCAGCCGAAGTACAAAATAAGTGTGGGATAAGTACCTATCAGGTAGTCAGGCGATTTTATAACTTTGCCTATTTCTGCTATTGACCCAGGTTCAAGGGTCCAAGGTATCTGCCTAGAGGTAGTCTTGTTAAATGCACCGTCTGATCTACTGACCCCTTCATTAGAGATGTATGAATGAAGATGTAATGGCTTGATCTTATCTGATATTAAACGATGCGTTCATGAATCGTGTTCGTATGTTCGTGTATATAATCTCGAGTGTCATCTTAAGCGCTGTTTACTCGAAGCGCGATAATTGCTATTTTATGATTGTCGACTATTGTCCTGTCTGTTTCAAGTGTATCTTTAAGTGTGAATGTATTATATGATTTATTATGATCCGGAAATTATTTTCTATTAAGAATTCATTAAATATTGCTTCTTTAAACTATAAAAAATACGAAAATCTAGGTTTTTTAAAAACATATTAATTTACTAATGTCCGGTTATTCTTCGTGTAGAAGCTTCGAGATAAAACTAAACATTAATTCCATCCAAAAATAATTTCTGCAATCAAAACAATGTTTATCAGGATAGTAATGAACTAAACGTTACCTAATGACCCCTAAAGATAGTAGCAACGTAATCCAGGGTTACCGTTATAATTACGGCTTCTTTTATCTTGCACGTAACCTATACATAGACGATGTTGTCCGAGGCGATAAAGAGATTAATTATTTCAGCTGGCTGCTCGTACAGTAGCAATTTTATTGTGCGACGTAACAGGCCCCCTCCCTACCGACCTTGTTCACAGTTGCACTATATTGGAATATATGTATCTTTAAATTTTCATCCTCGACACATTTTTTATAACACATTTTACCTGTTCATATTACAGCTGTGCATGCCAATTTTCATAAAAGAATTATGTCAAATCGGGTTTCCTGCATTTGAAACTACGCAAATATAACGACATTAGAGCTTATCTTATAATAGCCAACAAAGATTCCTTTCCTAAAGAGCTTTGACTGGGTCACGTTCTTCAGCAACTATGTACATATTTGCAGCCTGGCCAGACGCTGGAGAAGGACCTGGCGACGCCGACGCTCGCGACCACGAACATCAAGTTTGGCTGGATAAAGGGCGTGCTGATGCGATGCCTCCTCAACATCTGGGGCGTCATGCTGTTCTTGCGGCTCTCGTGGGTCGTGGGACAGGCGGGCGTGGGTTAGTACCATTATAAATAAAACTCATAAAAATGGGTCGTAAGTTCTCTTATTTTATTTGTAAGCTCTATAGCATGGTGCCCATAGAGAAAAAGAAAAAGACTAAGGAGATGGAGTTATGAAGTCATATGGTTTACTAGAAATGATTTTAACCTATATGGTCAATAAACGACTAGAATTGATCGACCTAGTTGACGTGATTGTAATGCTGATAACTTGATTGACCCGACTAGAAGCATTTGTTAAAGCTAAGTTGTAAAACAAGCCTTCTTTCTTATGAATTTTACTACTAATCAAACATTTTGTATTTTTTTTTACAGAATTATCATATAGCGATGTTGAGATACATTAAAAGATGTGAAAGTGCTAAGTTGTTATTGTTGGATTTAGATTACTTACTGGCAATCAGAGGAAACGCAAAAAAAACTCATTTTCTAAAATTAAAGTCCTAACATGAACGAGCAATGTGGACATGTATTGTATAATGCGAACAATAAAAGCGTTATTTTCCGGCAGCGCAGTCAATGCTCCTGATCCTCACAACGTCAGTCGTCACCACCATCACGGCTCTCTCCATGTCCGCGATCAGTACCAACGGTGTCATCAAAGGCGGTAAGTTGGCTGAAAAATAATACCTTCACTTTTTCCATTCAGATTTTGGATAGTGTTGGTGAAACATGTTGAGTGTTTTTATATCCAAATGTTTGAATAAAGTTGGTGATGATAAATGAATCGTTCGTTAAGTTCTCAATTTTTTAAACGGTACCTATTATTTTACGCAAGCTAGAGTCTTGAGGATATCTACTCATTGAAATAATTTAAGTGTTCCTGGTAAATGACGATTATAACGCAAAAATAACTATTCATTCTGTGAAAATATGGTTAGTATCGTGTCAAACGCCAATCTACGTAATTGATGGTACAACACTATAAACAAACAATCCAAACATTTCAAGCGTACATGGATTTGCTTTCAGATCAAATGCAAAACTAAATGTACGTTATCACTTGCAAAATTTGGCCGCCTTCCATAGCTTTAGTGGGTGCATTAAAAACATTGTTGAACAAACATGCTCCATGTACCGCACGCCAATACACCACAAATACTATTTACTCGACATTCATATAAACAGATGTTTCTTTGTAATAAATAATGCAACAATTCTTGAACACAGTTAATTGCATACAGTTACAGGCCAAATAATTATAATTTGAATGCCTATAAAATTATTTCCGGTTTCTATTTCTAGTTTATTTGTTGTTTTCATGTAACAAAAATCGACAATGTTTTCAGGCTTAATCCCAGGTGTACCTTACTTAAACACTTATGAATTTCAATTTGTCTAAAAAATATAAAAACTGATCTTTATTAATTATCCAGACTGCGATGTAAAGAGTTCTTTCCGATTAGAACATTTCACTTTGCAAAATAATTTCAACCTAATAGCTACACCAATACAGACCATTTTTTCATGCCAGGTGGTACATACTACATGATATCGCGGTCCCTGGGCCCTGAGTTCGGCGGCTCCATAGGACTGATCTTCTCGATGGCGAATGCGGTCGCCTGCGCCATGTATGTGGTCGGCTTCGGGGAGTCGCTCATCACGCTCATACCGGAGTCAGCTTATATGGTGGACAAGGGATGGGTAAGTGCGTTGAATGTTGATTAAATACCTTTTTACGTCGTTCGCTTAAAATGGAGATGAAAAGAAATGATTAATGCAGATGTGACCTAACTAAGAGTAAAAACATTTTTTTTTAGTTCGGTTATATCCACTTTCACTTTGAATATCCGGCAATTACGTCTCTGGTTACCGTTTCCACTTATAAGAAGCACAATAATCGGTATCGTCTTTGTGATGAAAAAAACTTATTTATCACGTTGTAAACTCAAATCAAATCTCGATCATCAAATGTACTTAAAAAAAAATGCATTTTTAGGTGTTTCAGGCAAGATGTATTTAAATTTTCTTATTCTTCACTTCAAGTGTCTGACGTAACTTTTACAGGACCAAGCAATATACGGCTGCATAACCATAGTGTTGCTGACCGGCATCGTGATGGTCGGCATGGAGTGGGAGGCGAAGGCGCAGATAGTCCTACTGGTGATCTTGCTCGCCGCCATCGCGGACTTCTGTGTCGGGTCTATTATGGGACCCAAGAGTGATATCGAAATGGCGCAAGGATTTGTTGGATATAATTGTGAGTATAATGATGATCGACTACTCTAGCGAGTGGTTTTTGTTAGATTTTTGTCTATTTTATTGTATGAGATATGAGTCAGGATTTTTCAGGCAGTTCCCGGTACGTAAGAAATATCTAAGCAGTGTCAAATAATAATGAAATAGGGACAAGGAGTTTATCAGGTGTTTAGTACTTATAATACAAGCTTTGCTTAGCTTGAGACTAGATGGCGTTGTGTGAAAGTTGCGGAGTATTTATATTATTATTATAATTTAGTGATTAACTGATGAAATCACCGGACCCCTCTTGTGTAGTGCCTTCCTAATCGTTTCACATTACCAAATCATCGAACCCTATTACAGGAATGTAAATGCAGAATAAAGGACAATTATTCTGTTCTTACTCCAAGGAGTTACTATTCTGATGTTCACATTTTGTTTCCAGTGACCGTACTAAAAAGCAACATAGGTCCAGACTACAGGCTGTTCGAAGGCGTCGAGCACAACTTCTTCTCCGTGTTCGCGATCTTCTTCCCCGCCGCTACTGGGATATTGGCTGGAGCCAATATTTCTGGAGATTTAAAGGTTGAATATTTGATATAAATGTTTATTTGTATAATAATACTATGTTATATGTCACGTGGGGAGTTTCATAATACCGAGACATACAACAAGCAATTGTTGATTAGACAAATGCTTGTCCTACGCAGGAATTGAACACGTTGCGCTCAGTGGGTGCTTTGGTGTAAATAGTATCTAATCTAAGTGTAATATTTTCATTCCAGGACCCCCAAAAATCAATTCCCAAGGGTACACTGCTAGCTATTCTGCTGACAACCATCTCGTACCTAGTGATAGCTGTGATCGCGGGCTTCACAGTACTGCGGGACGCGTCGGGCGATGTGGCCGACGTGGCCGGCTGGGGGATGGCCGACTGCGTGGCGAATGGAACCTGTCAATATGGATTACAGAACAGTAATGATGTATGTATTGATTGTTTAGACTACTTACAGATGAGAAGGACTTAACTCTAGAGCCAATTTCAGCTGTTTTGAAAGACAACTGCTGCAGCTATCAAAACCAACACTTTCTATTGTCATTATACAGTTGTCACAACAGATAACTCTCCTTAAAAGGACAGCGGCATCCTTTCCGTTTTTTCAAGTCCGAAGAGTCCTAAGAGTCATATTATCATGACGCCCTTGCTCTTTAAGAGAGAAAAAATAGACGTTATCTTTCTTGATTTTGTTTCGTTATTTCCAGGTAATCCGTCTAGTGTCAGCGTTTGGTCCGCTGATCTACGGCGGTTGTTTTGCGGCCACGCTCTCCTCGGCATTAGCTTCTCTGGTTTCTGCGCCTAAAGTCTTTCAGGTGTGTATTAATTTTCAATAAATACATGTTCGAAGAAGAAACATAGAAAGCTATAATTAATAGTTTTCACGCCTTATGTTTTTTGAATTTTATTTCTTACGAATAGTCAATTTTACTATAACCTTTTCCAAATTTAGACCGCGATTTGGCGAGTTTATGCATGCATATACCTATTAGCGGTGCATTAATATAGCGCCTGTTACCTGAGATCTGTTTCATCGAACGCAATTATTACCTTTATCATCTTAACATTTTAGCTGTCCATTTTTCTCTAACTCGTTTAACTTAACACCTTAGCTCTTCTTGGTGTAGTTCTCCATCTTTCTCTATATCATGCTTAGCCCTCCTTAAATAAATGAACAATATCGTTTTCTTGAATCAAAAGAGCAGATAAGTGACTAAACCCAATATATACCCCAGGCGCTCTGCCAAGACAAGCTGTACCCGTACCTGGAGTTCTTCGCGAAGGGTTACGGCGCCAACAACGAGCCCGTGCGCGGGTACGTGCTCACCTTCGTCATCGCCGTGGCCTTCATACTCATGGGTGAGTGGCTGTATCTGCTGTTATGGGAATTTAGTAATAGTTTAGACTTCTGCAATGACTGGTTAAGGTCACCACACTAAACCCACTGTGTACGACGTGTCGCAGATTCGATCTCAGCCAGAACGAGCGTCTGTGAGCTTTACGAAAAGCTAAAGTTGTGTTTTTTTGCATGCAACTAGAATGTTTGTGGAACCCCCGCGACACAAGGATTAAATTCCTTGAAATCAGGCTAACGCCAAGTTTTAAAGCAATGTTATTTCGGGTGTGGAAGATAGACGCCACTCTTCGTTAAACATTAATATTGCTTTACTGCGGACTCAAAGTCCAGTCGTTACCAATGTTGTATCAAATTACTGGGCGTATTCACTCTGATATATGCTGTCGAAACATTTAAAAAAAAAAAGATACTATTGTAGACTTGAGTCGCTGCTATGCGTTATGCGGTACAACCGGAATAGGCGTTGTGTAGCTCATTAATACGATTTCTTTGTTTCTACTTTCAGGTGGTTTAAACCAGATAGCTCCATTAATCTCAAACTTCTTCCTAGCTGCTTACGCGCTGATTAATTTCTCGACATTCCACGCCAGTTTAGCAAAACCTGTGGGATGGAGACCTACGTTTAGGGTAAGTTATTAAATACTCCTTCGTTTTCTAGCTAAGGCTATATTTTTCTTAGTTCAAATATGGATATTTTTATTAATGTAACCAACTTTGTGTGGTGTTACTATTCAGTAAAGGTTTCCCCTATTTGACTGCAGACTATTCTATCCTGAATGATTCAGTTATTGTGTGTCTTAGTTCATGTAACTTGAATGTTTGTGAAACCCTTCGCGACATGAGGTTTAAATTCCTTAATGAAGGACTCGTTTTTATAAAAAAAAAAACGTTACCCAATAATTTCTAGAATCAATGGCTACAAGCGTTAAATGTTTGTGTTGAATAAATGGCTTTTCTTTCTTTCCTTCCATGTCACAATAGTTCTTTTATAGCTTTTACCACATCAACACTTTAGACAGCAGATCCTTAGCAGCTGTATTGTCGTATGTTTCCGTGTGCCAGTTCTACAACATGTGGCTGTCGCTGGTGGGCTCGATGCTGTGCGTGGCCATCATGTTCGTGATCTCGTGGATCACGGCGCTCGTCACCTTCGCCTTCCTGCTGGCTCTGTACCTACTCGTGTCCTATAGGAATCCTGGTAAGGTTATCATTAATTATTGACCATATATCAACTATAGATAGAATACATTCACATATGCATCCTCTCGAAAGTTACTATTAAAATGTACTGAATGTTGTTATCTAAGTTTGTTTGTTACGCTTTCATGCAGAAAATACTTTACCGATCGTAATGAAATTTTGCATACATATTCTTGGAGAGATTAGAAGGAACACTGGGATTGATTTTATCAACTTAAAAAAAAGGCGGAGCCGCGGGCGACCGCTAGTTACATTATATGAATCTTTTCTAGACGTAAACGAACGCGTTTCCTATTGACAGATGTGAATTGGGGATCAACGACGCAAGCGCAGACGTACAAGACGGCACTCACCGGCGTCTACCAGCTCAACAGGGTTACTGAACACGTCAAGAATTACAGGTTTGTAGCCTGTAATTATATCTAAAATACAACATATACAATCAATAATAGTCTATATTTTTGTAATAGTAAGGTTCAATATCGTTCATTCATTATTGGTCTAGCCTCAATCAGATATGCATCCAAACGCGTTTCTATTTTAATAACAGTAAGGTTGATTTTACGATGTTATTGGTTTGTAGGCCTCAGATCCTTGTACTGACGGGCTTTCCTGGCGAGCGTCCGCTGCTAACAGACTTCACGTACCTCCTCACAAAGGGACATTCGTTGATGTTGTGTGGACATATAATGCAGGTAAGATTATTTATGAACTTAAAAGAGGCTTTACTACGGAGATTTTTGATTAGTTTTTGATTAAATGAAGACTGATTGACTACAGGGATGTGCCATGTAATGCTACTAACTAAAGAAACATTGGATTGCTTATCTAGAAACAATCAGTTAATTCAATATAAGAAATTCTAAAGTTTATTTTTAATACCTGTTATTTGAAATCTTAAAATGTTTTTAAATACAGATAATTGATATTGATGTACACAAGTAAGATTTGACTTAGCTATCTTATAGCAAAGTTATGCGAAGTGACGTTGAGCAAGTGTAGTGAGTGAGTGCGTGTCCAGGGCGCAGTGAGTCACCGCGGGCGCGAGGCGCTGGCGTCGCGCGCCTCGCTGTGGCTCAGCCGCAGGAAGATCAAGGCCTTCTACTCCGTCGTCGACGACGTGACCTTCAAGGACGGGGCCAACGCACTCGTGCAGGTAAAACAATAACAACCTTATCTACCTGAGCATAGGGTTAACTATAGTCTGATTAATGTGATGTCATATGTTAAGTATTTTGTTTAACTGTTAGAGATACCTCTTGATCATGATAAACTTTTTGGTAGATAGATAGACACCACATGAATAGAAGATTTTACAAACATAA
Source organism: Trichoplusia ni (assembly GCF_003590095.1). Classification (NCBI taxonomy): domain Eukaryota; kingdom Metazoa; phylum Arthropoda; class Insecta; order Lepidoptera; family Noctuidae; genus Trichoplusia; species Trichoplusia ni. The sequence goes on from NC_039496.1 coordinate 7,439,162, forward strand.
ATAGTTACATATTGCAACAATATAGGCGTTCCTGAAACGTCTTTTCAACAACGAATGTTTGTAGATTCGTGACAAATCGATAAGATATTAGTTCTTATTAACCTTTTTTTTTCGGAAATGCAATGAGTAACCTTATTTTACTTTTAATATTTGTTTGACAGGCGAGTGGTATCGGCAAGTTGAAACCAAATATACTGTTAATGGGCTTCAAGGAGAACTGGCAGACAAGCGAAAGGAACGAAATCGTTGATTACGTAGAAGTAATGCAGTGAGTATGAGAGCTTTATATTCTTCTATTATTAAAGTTTTTTTTTGTCAAAAAGCTTTTTCTTAAATTACATATGCTAGTAGCTGCTCCAGCAAGCGTTCTAAAGAATAAAAAAATAAAAAAAAATAACGAGAATCGGTCGAGCTGTTTCGGAGGAGTTCAATTACGTGCACACGGGATTTTTTTTTAATCTGCTTAATTCATTCGGAATTTTTCACATTCCCTATTGCATGTTAATATTAACATATCCAATTAAAAAGCTTTCACAAGAAACCTGCTAGACATATGCTTTCCCTGGCGTGTGCAGCAAGGCCCTGGACGTGCACATGGCCATCGCCCTGCTGCGCGTGTCGGGCGGCCAGTACTGCGGCGAGGCGCTGGACGCGGACCTGCAGGCCTACCTCGCGGACGTCAACCTCAAGGACCTGGCCGCCTTCTCACGTGAGTACACCTGCACTGACTTATACGTGTTATTCTGCACTTGTATCTAACGTATTCTTGGTGATTTGGGGAATTAAACCTCTTTTCCAACCTTTGAGGGATCGGTCGTTTTTTTTCACCGGATACTTGGTACTACAAATTGGGTTGTGGTCTTTTTTACTGTTTGCCATTAGAAGACAAGACTATTTAGATCAAATAAAAGCAGTTAACTGTCTACTTTTGAACGATAGCGGTACCTCAGTAATAATGTTCCGTGTTGTCGTTCGGAACTCTAAGAAGATACCCTGAATTCAAAATAAAGTAGGAAAATAAAATCATTAATGTGATACCTGAAACTCAAATTAGATTTTTATTAAGATCATGAACTATTCCAGAAATATCAAAACCAATTTTAAGATGCGACAAATTAATACTAAGTATACCACATTGTTCTTGCTAAACAAAAATGAAATCAATTAACACCATTGAGTCTGTTTGTAAACAATTTAATTGAGCCGATGGCAAAGTATTCAGTTCATGACCTTATATTTCTCAATCAGTCCTAACTGAAACTAAATCAATTCTCTATAGGCCTAGTCTGGCACCAGAACGAAATAATTATTCGCAGCTATTTAATATTGGTTATATTACCAATGAAATGATGAATGAATTAAGTGAATGTTTGTAAAAACATAGAACGTGATTATACTTAAGTTATATTATTAAATGATGCTACGGTTTAATCACGCGTATTTACCGGGAGTCAGTTCGACTCGCGACCCCGTCGCGTCAGCTCATGATTGAGGACTCGAACTCCGGATAATTATATGAAATCGTTGCATCATTTAATAATGTACCCTGTAAAAAAACATAATATTATCAATAGTTCTAACATTGGGTGTGGTAAAAATCTATTGTTTTTGGACCCATATATGGGAGGTGAAGGATACAAGAATACGTCTTAGAGCCGATTTTACATTATACATTTTTTCTAAAAGGCTTTCGTTAATATGTCTGGAATAAAATCAGCTCTCAGTCAAAATAAAAACTGTTAAATAAATAATCTTTTTTGAAAGTTATGTATCCTTTTGTTTTTCGATATCGTCCATTGTATATCATTGGTTAATAACAGTGTGAAGGCACAGCTTATGTATCACGCGATCACACATCAACTTCTGTTTAGGTTCTATGGGAGATAACAAGGAGTCCAAATCAACTGAGAGCCTCAACACGCACTCCCGAGGTGAGTAATTCATTATATATTGGTAAACTTAGATACATCGTACACATATTAGAAATAATAGGCAAATATTAAAACTTTTCAGATTTTAAATAAATGATTGGAATAATTAGTAAATACGGCAATGCTTAAACAATATGCTTTTTAGACTAGGTTTGTAGTTCAGTAAGAATTTATCCAAAGTTTAAGACCTGGATTTTACAAAAATGATTCATCAGTAGTTCATTTTGCATTTTTTACCGTCTAAAATAGTCTAAATGATTAAGGGTGTGATTTGATATTCCATTAAATATTTCTTATTTTGCATACAGAATGTTCATTATGATCTGTCCAACAGTGTTATGTAAGTAATATCGATGATATATTATTATGTGTGTGTTACGCAGGCAGCAGCATGTCGGACGTGTCGATGGGCGGGTCCCCGCGGCTGCGGCGCGCCGTGTCCCGCGACCCCGCCGCCGCCGCCGCCCCGCCCGCCGCGCCCGCGCGGGACAAGGACAAGGGGTACGGACGCACTGCTTGTGTATTCACTTACTATACGGATAGACGAGTGGTTGAGGTCATCACGGCAAACCCACTGGCATGACAAGCATTTTTGTGATCCATGCAATCTTGTCCTGAGTTTGAGTGTGACACAAAAATTAGATTGAAGCGGGAGTCGTTTAAAATATTTATAATAGTTCATTTCACTTATTTCGTCCCATTGCTTGACATTTACACAAGTATCTTAGAAATATAATACACTACCTATTTCATTCATGCATGCGTCTGACATAATATACAGAAGAAAGGGAAGAAACACCTATGCCTAACATTAATTACTGTTATGTATGTAAAACATCCATACATCATGTATACGTTATTGGGCCTCAGCAAGGGTATCGGCAGCGCGGTCCGGCGCGCGCTGGGCGCGTCCGCCGCGCGGCGCACGTCGTCCTTCACGTCGGTGGAGCAGTTCACCAAGCGGCAGGCCGGGACCGTGGACGTGTGGTGGCTGTATGATGACGGAGGTACGTATCACAGCACGACAAATCAACTGTGTTTCGGTTGATTCCTGCATTGGACAAGCGTTTGTGAGTTCCACGAACGATTGTCCTGGGTCTCTGCTTATCTGGGTGTCTTATCCATTTGACTTTTAAAGTTTGTGATACACACCACGAAAAAAGGATTAAATTCCTTATTGCGAAAGTCGTTGTTTTTAAACAAAATATTTTTTGACAGTCAATGGAGACTATTTTTACCGGTCATTGCTGAATAAAGTCGATCGCCTTTAGCGTATATTGTATGCTATTGTTTGTTTGTCAAATTTCCCAGAAATGCTACCCAAGCTAATAACATAATCCTTTTGCTCTTAGGTCTAACCTTACTCCTGCCGTACATATTGTCAACACGGCGTGCGTGGTCTTCATGCCCGCTGCGAGTGTTCACGCTCGCCAACAAAAACACAGAACTTGAGATCGAAGAGAGGAAGTAAGTGGACATCAATTATCTTCTTATTGTAGGAAAAACAGTCGAGAAACGTTCATTCAGGGTTCTAAGTATACTAAAGTACTAATGAGTCTATTTTCTGACAGTATGGCGTCTCTGCTGTCCAAGTTCAGAATAGACTACTCCGCGTTGAAGATGATAGCAGACATCACGCGGCGGCCGAAGGACTCCACGCTCGCTTACTTCGACAAGCTGGTCGCGCCGTTCAAAGCTGTCGATGATAATGATAGCAGTAAGTATTCGACATTTATTTGATCAAAAATGTTTTTTTTTAAGTTTTTGAAAGAACAGAGCATCCCCAACCGTTCATTTTTACGATCTCCTAACTGTTCTTGTTGTAAAGTAGCAACAGTGTAATAAACTTTAGTATGCATGCATACAGTGCATACAGTATCATGCTTTCTCTTAGTTTACATGTCAATTATGTCATACTATGTGGACAAGTACTAGATCAATCATTTACATGCATTTTCCTGACTTCCTGAAATTAACTTTCATCATTGCAACTAGAATGAATATTTAAAATGTGACTTAATTAAAAAAAATGTTTTTTTTTTTAAATAAAAAAATAGGTTTTGTAAGTAACAAGCTGACTCGACGAACTGCGAGTGCGTACCTCGTAACGGTGGATAACAAAAAGCTATCCAAACTATCCTTTCTTTCAAGTTGGACTAAAATTTCTGATACTCTCTGAGGACAAACACGTGCCACGTAATTAGCCGCGTACTGATTGAGCGAGCAAATGTCCGAGGCTGCCTCGCGACGCAGTTCGCTGGGTCAGTACGCGGCTATTGCTATATTGAGAGTCGGGCACTCCCCGCAGCCGGCATCTCGGAGGCGGACCTGCTGGCGGCGCAGGAGCGCACGCACCGGCAGCTGCGCCTGCGCGAGCTGATCCAGGCGCAGTCGCGCGGCGCGCGCCTCGTGTGCGTGACGCTGCCCATGCCGCGCCGCCGCGCCGTGGTGCCGCCGCCGCTGTACTGCGCCTGGCTGCACGCCGTGGCCACGGCCGCCGACCGCACGCTGCTCGTGCGCGGCAACCACGCCGCCGTGCTCACCTTCTACTCCTAGGCGACACCCCGCTGTGTGCATGCCTGGCAGCGAGCGACACGCTCTCGACTCATGGTACGAAGGATATACTTCTTAATTCTCTCGACAGGATTTTAGTAGACAATTTGCCTACATGATAAAGAAATTGTAATAAACTAGACAAATCTGCAAACAAAAATATCGACATTCTACTTGAAGATTAATTGATTATTTGATTTCTCAATTTACATTAGTTCGAATATGACTTTGAACGAGAACTGTTGACCGACAAAAAGAGAATTTTGTCAATGCGACCGCTATTGTATTGTCAGGGGTCGCTTTTGTTTGCAATAATGCAAAACTGGCTTATTTCTGGTCTATTTATTACTTACACAGGAATACCCGACACGATTACGAATATCGAGAAAAGCGACGTGAAATGCTGTAGATTAAAAAATATGTATTTATTTTATTTCTCTCTTTAACTTTAATGACAACAAATAGTCTTAATTGTTCTAAACACATTTCATCGGACCTCTAATTTTTTTACCTTCTGACTGCAACTTTTGAGTTAATAATCCCTTTACGAAAATGCTCTCCTAGTACATATTTTGACAGTACCAGTACAAAAACAGTAAACCAAAGTTTTTATTCATGGTATACGTAAAATTTAGTTAAATTATTAGTTTTAATTATTTGGTAGTTAGTGAACAGTGTTGTAGAAGTAATTTAATGTTAATATTGAATCATTCCAAGATGGCAAATTCTTAACCTCATAGCGATATCTTTGTCATAACGTAATGCGTTTTTTTAAAGAACTAATACTATTTAAAAAATCAGAATAATCTTGTCAATTTTTCTAGAGCTGCTAGAATGTTACAGAAATCATTTGAGGTTAAGAATGATTGTTATGAAAGTACAAATTAATGATGTTGTGTATTTATTGCTATGTGTATCTTTTTTAATTTCTTTGTTGCTAATTGAACCCAAAGCCCATAGATCTGATGTTTAACTATCACGTAAGGACAAAATAACGCGAATTCTTGAATTGTAATTCACTTATGGCCCGCTTACCAAGGGGTACTGTACTAACTAATTAATAGTGGAGGCCAGAAAGAAACTCGCGTCATGTGTAGTACGCTATTCAGCGGAATCCAGCAAGACTGGAAACTATCCTCAAAATCGCTTGGCAAAGGCTAGGTAGAATCATTCTCCCCTAGTGTTGCCAGAAGCTAATACGTGAAAATTAAAATTTAAAATGAAATACAAAAAAAAAATGTTTCTCTAATAATTTATTTTTATTAAGCTATGAATAATATAGTGTAGGAGCCTAACCTCCAGTGCTGTAATAACAATAATAACAAAATCATAACAATGTTGCCTTAATAAGTAAATATTGTGACAATTTTACAATTATATGCAATATTTTATATGTATTGTACAATTTATATATATTGTATGTTATTTTATAATAGTATACTGATTTGTGAGTGTTTTAACGGATTTGAAAGTAGTGATGTAGTGAATTCTGTTATTAGCCTTATTTGGCTGCAAAGTATTTTTGCTATATTATATAAATATTATAGATCTTTCATATTGAATGTATCTTTTTAACGTGCTTGTATGTACCATGTTTTAACAATATACAATTTTACATGTTTATACATATGTATTTAATGCTATCGTTCAAATCGACGAATGTTTTATAATGCCCCCACTTTGTAACCTATTATTCGATTATACTTTAAATCTAGTATTTTAAACAAATTGCGATGAGTGTTATAGTTATAACTCTTCAGTAAATACTCTGAATAAACTTTAGCCTCAAAGCAATGCAATCCTACGTTACAATAGTTACTGATTTAAAAGAATCGCAACAACGAATGCGCAACCAAGTTTAGTTGACCTTAGTAACGCACCGTAAAATTAAAATAATCGTCCGTAGTTCAAAAGAAGTGCTGTACAAATAAATGTTTGGTCTTGGCTAACGCACTACCTAGAAATATCCTTAATATGTTGAAAAAAATATATACGCAATATCCGAATTTAGTTTTTCCTGAAGTATCAATAGAAATACCTAAAGAGTTACCATTTGAAAATCATGGATGAAATATTATGGGAATGTATTTTTTTTAATATGAAATTTAGTCTAAAAGAAAGACTCGAGATAGCAGAAGCTTAGTAATTTGATGTATTAGCAAGATGCTTATAATTAGTGATCATTCCCTGTCGGTATTGAACCATACTAATTTAAACATATTTCGATGTAATAAAAAGTATCATAAAAATTAATCTAAAGATCTAGATCCCTGATTAGTGAATCACACTACTCATTAATAAAACCAGTTTTAGCAACAGCTTCCAAAAATGGTATGCTCTTTTTAATATGGAGATGAAATCTGAATTAAATTAAAATAATTTTATCATGTGACTAAATTATTGACATTTTACTTTTAATTATTCTGAAGTAATATTATGAAATTAATTTATTAACCAATTTTTGTCTTGTGTATATTGTGATTAGGTTAGTTTCTTTACAATTAGATTACAATTTAATTTTATTAGTTTATGTATTGACGTTTCACTGGACTTGTAATGCAAACTAGTATAGGTAACACATGTCATTACAGAGTTTAATTTCTTACAAAGAGATGGTACAGACTCAATAGTAATATCTTTTATGTATAATAGGAGCAGACCTATTCTTGAAATGTATTGTACAAATAGTGTAAACAAAATGGATTGTGAATAAATGAGTTGAAGATGATTAAAATGGTTTTTATTGAGAACAATTTCAGGTCGTTGAAGTGATCAATGTTTTAACTTAGACGACGGTCATAGAACTTTTTTGACTTTAGACTTTAGTAATGCTTGAAAGCTGCAATTTTTCTTTTTTTGGTTGCGACTAACCAGACATTTTTTTGGATGGGTAATCAAATGACTCTTCCCTTGAACGTTCCCTTGACGTCTATGTACCGAGGTCGCGGTAACCCGGTCGTGATTACCGGCCCCTAAAATGAACCCTGGGGAACTCCCACTGGATCACAAACGTAATTTGTAGCAGTTTTAAAGTTAGTGTTATGCAATTTAGTAAGCATAATTAAAGAGTTAAGATCAGAGATCTTGTTGAGAACATCTCATTCTTGAACTGCGAATGACATTAAAATTTGTGATACACATAATCAAAGGCCTTATTCAGTCCAGGACATTGTTCGATGATATAGTTTTCAATATATCAACCAATTTATTGATGGAGCAGTTATACGATAACTCCAATTTTGCTAAATTAATGTCGGCAACTTTACAATTGCTGGTATTCTACTTTTTCTGAAACATTTTTCTTCTGAATAAATTAGCACAGAAAACAATTAACACGAAAATACTTCAGTCGAGTTTAAAGTAACTGTTAATTGTTTATTACTCTGCTGCTTTCAGTGCGACCTCATATTGCATTTACGAAGCGCATTCAGCCGGACTACAGCATTAACAAATACACCGTATCTATGCGATTTATTCGTTTTCTAATACCGATGGCAGAATGCAATGATTATCTCGGTGCGTCTTGTTCAGCAGCGGCTAGTGGTCGAGTCAGTCGGTTCGCGCGCGCGCTTCACACCGCACGCGTTTTCCCGCCTTCGGACTTACGAAACACGCTGTTCCACGCCCTGTTTTCGAAAAAGTGTGATAAACAAACTTTTTCTTGTGTTAGTAAACTGAGTGTTGTGTGTTCGTGTTGAGTTTTTTCTTTTAATAGTGGTGGCAAAATCCGGATCTAAGGGACAGTCTCTCGAGGTAAACACGTGATAATGTTTTTAATTTATTTTTAAGCACGTACCTACACGATACATAATTTTTTTATTTCGAATTGAATGAATGGAATTTATTTTCTTTGATAATGGGTGCCAGGTGGGGTTGGTATAGTTGTTGCAGTGTTCATACTGGTTTTTAAGTTTGAAGACTAATTACTTGACGACTTTAGTTTAGAACTTGGAGCTAGAAAGGATTGTGTTCCTTACCTTGAAAGTTAAAAGTTGTAATGGTTGTGTTGTGTACGAACGTTGTATGATGGAGTTATAATAGTTTGTTTTTAAACAAAGTTTTAAATTGGCTGTTATTAAGTCTGCTGTCTTCCGTCGTTTTCGCTAATGACTCGTAAGCATCATTAGCGATTTTAATAAGCGGAGATTGGCTATTTAGGTGCTTTGTCTCACAGACAGAAAGTATATTTTATCTTTTTGGGAAATATTGGTGTTTCCCACATTCCCAAACAGCTCCAGTATCTGATAGATACTAGGATGATAGGAGCTATTGTATGCTCTTATCATGGGTCCGGCTTATCAAAACAACTTTTTTTTCACAACACGGACCTAAAGCAATTTGAAATATGTCGGCTTAGGAATTTATTTGTGTATAGACCTATTGTTTTACATTGCATAAAATATTTCTTTATTCAGATAAACTAGTAGGGCTAACTAGGTTCTGTAGGTTTTCTTTTGTCACTTAGGCATTGTTACTCCGTTCCGGCTTACTTAATATTCTTCCAAAACCATTTTAACTTAAATACTTATTAAAGTTTCTAAAACGGAATTAATACTTACAGCCCAACTAGTAGAACCATGACCAGTATTAAACAAAACAAAACTACGCACCGCAGTAAGGTTTACAATCATACAAATCACATGCAAAAAGACACCCAGACTCAGAACAGGCATTCGTGAATCACACAAATGCTTGTCCTACGCGGGGATCGAACCTGCGATACGACGCGCACATTGGGTTTGGCCTGGTAACCCCAACCACTCAGCTTTCCGTGCAGTCACAAAATCACAATAGTATTGCTTTGAATATTTTCATTTTTATGCCCACTGAGACCTAAAAATAAAGTGAAAACTAGGTCTCTTTCCAGTTTCTCGTTGTTCCTAATTGTGTACAATTACGCATCGTTTAAGAGGGTACGCATATGTGTGCTGCACCACATTTGGCAAACAAGACTATTTAGGTCTTTGTAATATTTTACTAGGCACTATTCCACAAATGTTAATTAAGTGTCCTAATTTTTCCAATTGAAGTATTGTGTATTTTCAGTTCATAATAATTATAATTCTTGACGAAATCACTTTTGATCATTGCTTTCCTTATTTATGCCGTTCTCATCTGTCTCTTGCCCTTCGCATCCATCTTATTCCTGTTGTCTGTGTCTATCGCATTTTTGGCCTACCTGGATCACGCCGTCTAAGTCTATTTAGGGGGTTCAAAATCAAAACCAATGGTTGTCATTTCAAGAAGGCCTATTTCCAGGAACTTCCAAAACGTTGCAATATTGACTCTAGACTATATTTTCTATTAGTCTTTAATTTAAGATCATTCAAACTAGCCGGTAGTGTTCTACTGTTAGGCAAACTCTTTTCCGGATAGATTGGAACAGTAATCTTGCCCATAATCGAGTGTTACAAAATATAAAAATAGATTACATTACTGTAACATCTAATCACATAATAATCCTATTAGAATAAAGATAAATAACGGTATTCCAAAATCATCGTCTAAATCCGTTGCCAGTTCCAAGATAACACTGCCAACCGTGTCGCACGCACTTATAAATCAACAGCTAATGTTTTCTCCACGCGACGAACATTGCCATCCCAATAACTTTCTTTGAAATTAATTATCGACACATATTTTTACACTGTCGATGTGGTGATCGGCATTCCCGAAGATGGCTTAAGTGGGGCAAAACGATACAAGTAGCGAAGACGCGGAGCTCGCGGATGTACTCGTATGACTCATACATAAGTCATACTCAAGTGTAGCAGTGTATGGCATCCGATGCTGTTCTGCTCCATGCACACTGTTCCGGAGATCGATTCCGTTATGTCCAATTAAATGCACGCTTCAAACGCATCTTATATTATTTGTTCTATTGATGGTTTTATAACGCTAATTATGATAAAGTTGCAATTTATCTCGCTTCTTCAATTTTCTTTTTAATGTTTCCGACAAGGAACATTTACAGTTTATGAATCAACCTACTTAATTGTAGGACACAAATAATAAGTGTTCCAAAATATTTACACATTTTACATGGATAAAATGAAAAATATAGCGTCGATCACAATCAAATAGCAATCTTTTCGCATTCTAAAAACAACCGTAAATCGGACTAGAAATCTAGAAGTAATCGTTATACAAATATCTATATAAAGGACCTTCTTTTTGGAGTCAAAAATGGAATAAGCCTTTTACACTAACCGCGAAACGGTCTATCTACTGCCCGGAGACAATATTATTCATATAAACTTAAAATACTGCATAGCACTATCATAAAATACGTTTCCGTCAAATATTTTACGCAAACCACACTATAGAGAATGTTGTAAATTCAATCAGTTAACAAAAAAGTTGCAACGACGTCGCTTTTCAACCGACATTAATTAAGTTATTGTGGTGCAACCGACCAAGTGTTTGTTTCCTCTTTCTAAAGGATATGTCATATCGCTAATTGTCCCGATTGGAGACAAGTGTAGACAGACGATGAAATAGATTTGATAATTGCATGTAATTAGCGAGTTCCATTGTGTATGGTGTAAGACAGTTGTTATATCGCCCACGTGCGTTATACTGGTCACCCACCATTTATTCAAGCTGTTTACTGGAACACTTTAACTTGGTTATTATAACAAATGTTTTCTTTATAATCCTCGGTTATTTATGTTCTTTTTACAAAATAATTGTAATGAATGATGACTGAATGACAAGTTGATATTATAAATCGGCAGAGAACATGCGAATGTTCTTAAAGACAATAATTTAATTTTTGATTAGTACATCTAATTAAAGACGCAATTAGGATTAAAATAGATTAAAAATGTATTCATTTTCACTTAATTTATTTTTGTTATTTTATCCAAGATTGTCATGCAATGCTAGTTGACAGCGTTTTTTTCTCCTTAAAGAAATCGTCGCATCAAATGTGAAAACTCAATGTTTGTTCGTAACCACCCAATCGTTTACGCCCCAAAATTATGACACAAAACGTTTCGAATTCTAATACGTACCTATGTATATTGCTTCACACAGCCTCGTAGGTAAACAGGTATTTACATACGCATTTCTATTGAGGTAATACCATCTTAACAAAACATGGTGAACAAATATAGAAAAAAAAAACGATAAGTGTACATATAGTATTAAGCAATGAATGGGAGTTGCGCATGCGCCGGTACGGCCAGCAAGAGAAGTTGGTTAACACCACAGACAAATTATATTTACGCTACGCTAAAGACCTCCTATACCTTGCGGAAGAGAAGTTATGCTCCTATGAAAATTCCCGTATTGTATAATACCCTAACTAGACATTTCACAAGTTAATACGTCTCTTTCATTTCAAAAATGATTCTTGTCTCGCGTTCTAGATGGGTTCGTCCATCTTGTAAATTCTATAGATAACACAATAAGTATTCCAAAATAACTCGGCATGGTCAAATTCAATAAAATGCTGCTTATGTTATTACGTAACAGAATAAGCTACCAAATATTATTAAACAACTAAACATCTAAAACATCAATTCCTATGTTTCCCAATATACCAGCGCTTTGGAAATCAACTTATGTTGCACACAGTACGTTTCACGCCACAGGGAAGTACAACATTACAAAAAAACATCAATATTTTATTCTGTGAGTCTTTTTACTGTATCATCTTACTGTAGCATCTAGAGGTTTATTAATAGACTTACCGTTATTTGGTCAACTTTTAATCATCGATTAATAACGTCAGATTTAAAGATTGAGAAACGACTATTAATTTATTGGACACAATTGATTTATGAAACATAACTCGTGTTGATTTCGCTGGAATGTACTTTTTCTGGTTGGAACGTGGTTCCCGTTCAGTACTTTTTGACATTATCTCCTACAAATTCGCGCACTTACAAATTTAATTAAGTGAGAAATAACCAAAGTTAGCTTAATGAAAAAGATTCACAAGTTTCTGTTTAATATTCTAATAATTCAGGTTATTACATCACTCACTAGATTGCTAGATCATTTTGACCGGCAACTTGTAATGTGCAATACCGGTTTTGCTTTATTTATTCGTCTATGTAAATCATTACATAATGCATTTAGGTTAGTATTTCAATAGCAGCGTCTGCTTTGTTATATTCGCAGTCAAGCAAAAACATGAGGTCTTGAGTATTTCATAAATAGATCAAGTTTCTTGCTAAAGTAAGAAATATAAGGAAAATATCGATTTTATATAATTTGTCTGACTAAGTACGTAAGAGAGGTTGTTATTAAGTTGCGCTTACACACAGTTAACCATTTCCGCAAAACGGTAGTCATTCAGCCGCGGCACCTTGTGTAGGCTTTAAGGTAGTACAGGTACCTACTATCTAAGCTCTTAAATACACATAGAAGGCTATCTAGCTCAGTACCAGCGAGTATATGTCTTTAATCTAAAACGTCAACGTGAAAAAGGTGCGATGAGAGAAATAAACGGACGCGTAATGTATTCTGCTTCTTTTTTCATCTTTTGGTAATTAAATGATACACAATAAGTACCATAAAGTCAAGGTAGACACATAACTTGCTTTTACCGACAACTTCAACAAGAATCAAAACACGTTTTGTCGTTTTGTGAACAACAATATTAAATCGAGCGCGTGTCCATTTTGGCTGACTAGGTAAATACACATTCTTACAAATACCTATATTTACTCACGCGTTGTTACGAAATAACATAATAAATAAAAAATATTTTGTTAACCTCTCGATTAGTTGCCAATCTTTTGTTTTTAATACGGCGGCCGAATTCTCTTGGACATCCACCTCCTCGGGGGAAGAAGCAGGTAGAGTCACTTACTGACTAAACCTGAATCGTCATGCAACGTCCAGTATTAGTACCTACAATGCATGGGAATACATGGAAGATCATCAGGCAGTTACAAACCTGGGCGCTATACATTACATTATGACGTTCAAAAAGTGCTACTAAGTAGCTCAATATTAACAACTGATATTTGAATTTGCGTGAGAAACTATACTATAAACTATTGTAAATCTGGAAACCAAACACGTTTAGATGTAGGTAACCCCAGTAATATATTTATGTGCACAGTCAGTCCGAGAGCCTGGTATACGACTTCCTTACTGCCGGTCACGTTTACGAGATTTATAAAATATATTTTCTCTCATCAGAGTAACTGTTTATGACGTCTCTCACCTTAAATTGATAACTGCTTTATTTATTTACTAGCGATAGTAGCGATGTCCTATTTTACCAGGGTATTTTTTCTTATCATAGTATTTTTTAAATTTCATCTGATTTGAAACTTTTTGGCCATATATAAGTAATATGCTTCATTTAAATTTACTTCTTTCCTTAAAGATTTCTTTGGCAGAAATATAACATACTGAAAAAGAGAGCAGCAGTTTTAGATTTTCAATTAAATTTTTGTCATGTCCTTTATTTTGGTTTGTTTTTATCTCACCAATAAATTTTAAGTTCATACATCAAATAACACAACAGTGATTTTACTATGTAACTTGGTTATTAAAATATCTCTTTGTAACAGGATCTAACCCACTTATCTCTTTAATGCTTTAATAATACGCGTGTTGCCAATCAAACGTAACGTAACGTTGATAATGATACCTTACCAATGGTTGTTGACGCCTGTTTGCCGGCCCATTGTACAATTACTAATGTAGAAATACAGAAGTTCCATTCCGTTATGTCCATCAAAGTTGAAGACAACATGTACTGCACAATACAAACAGTGCTGCAGATCTTACATTTAGCTACATGATATCGATGTTGATAATATTTTAAAAAGCTAGATTTTTGCGTTTTCTTACTTACTAGTCCTTTTGAATAGACCAAACTCTTTTTAGCTATGTTTATTTGAATAAATCGTAAACCTTCTTTATTAATTTCCCAGCGATCTCTATAAACTGTATCGCAATTGATATTCTATTATGATCGTAGTTGCGGCAGTTTAGTAACATTTCATCTGTTCACTATGTAAGTAAGTTATAAGGTTGGGTACCTTACGTCACTGGGGTTCTACAAGTAACTGGTTTTGCGTTGTTCGTTCGCGTGTTTTCCTACTCTGAGCAGTAGGGCTGCCTCACTGGTTTTGTAGTCGTAAACAAGAGGTCCAAGCGTGATTATTTTGCTTCCATTTCTTGGTTGGGTAATTCTACAAATTTTTACTAAGTTGGTTTGTAAGAAGAGTGTTCGGAGTGAAAGTTGATAACGAAAAAGACATTTACAAACTATCAAAAATGCCCCTTCTATTTGTGGTGTGCTGCATATTTGTGTTCAAGAAGTAGTATAGTGTAGAATAGTAGGAATTGTATCTATAATTATAAGAATTTACTTGAGTTTGTTCTTTTAACTTTCATTCTTAAGAAATGAAGATGCTTGCGGTATGTTGGGACTAAATAAGTTATTTAAGGTGTCGCAAATAACATTTTTAGTTTCGGGTATATTTCAGTAAGGTGGGGCTTTTCTGTAGGATGAAATATTAGAAGGAAAAGAAAGAATATTTTTTTTTGCCATTGGGACATAAGACCACTAGCAAACATGTTTTATAGGCGTTTTTTTGTGTATTTTTGTTACTGCGAATTTCTTTTTCCTTATATCAGCAGTGTCTTACTTATATTTTTTGTTGTTATTTTTAATTTCAATATTTTATGCTTTTTAGTTATTTAAGTTCAACAAATCGGTTACGTATGTATGTTGGGTACTGCCATCGTTAAATTATGTTTATTTATTCGTAGTTCTAATGCGTAGTATCGAGAAGGGATAAGTAGAGGTATATTTGAATTTAAATTCATCACCACTGCTCAAGTATATTCTTACGAGATTGTTTGAATGGAGTTTCTTTTAACTTCATGGCGACCGTATTCGGTTTGTCACAGTTTGTTTCCTTAGAGTGGCCTTCTTTAGCCTTAATTAAGTGATTTTCAATAAGCCAATGCCAACAAAACTCTCGGTAGAAAATTATTTTCCACGCATAATTAAATAAAAATATAAATTCCGGTCTAAGTACTCTGATAACAATGTTTACACAACATTACTTCACAAACATTCGTTCCAAACAATAAAGTGAAAACTAATCATATTTCACGGTTTATCAAGTTTCATACTACTGTATAGAAATTCCGAATAATTTACTATTCTCTAAAATTATGCGGAGACATTGGTTCAGATCTCACTCATCATCGGTTGAGTAACTAGTGTTGTGCAAGAGCATCGAATCGATTCGGCTCGGCCGAATTTCGGTATCGATTCGCGTGGCGAGTGAACTTCCGTTGATCGTTATGTAGGATTCTGACACGGTAACACACATATTTTTGGACTATTAGTGCAAGATCAGGTACATTGTCGTGTTTAACCTATAGAACTTAAAACTATGTGAGTTATGGCAACGTGACTTACTATTATATAAGTACTCCCTTTACCCATAGGTACGGAGAGCCGATTGGTCGAGGCCACCACGCCGAACCCACAGAGCGCGACGTGTCGCGGGTTCGATCCCCGCTTACGACAAATGTATGAGTGATCCACGAATGTTTGTTCTGAGTCTGGGTGTGTATCAAAAATATGGAATATTCGGACGTGAAATTTTAATTTTCAGGGGTGGTTACTGGTTATCAAAAATAAAGTAGACCGGAGTCAGTTGCTTCTGGCACCCTACCTTTCAAATATATAAGTAACAATTTGTATCACACAACGAATGAATTAACTTGTACTTATGGAAGTACAATAAACAATCACACGTTACGTTTGTTTAATTAAGTCCACGTGCTGTGATTCTTAATGAGCGCTTTGTTTACACCTGTCGTAAGATCGCCGTATTAGAATACCGTGGTGTAATACATATTGTAATTACAAGTGGGTCATATGAGGCGGATATTGGGTCATGCAGGCTAGATAGTGGTGGTGTATGATGAATTGCTATGCATTGCTATATACTGAACCAATGCGGGAGACGTTGCACGGTGGTTCAGGTTAAGTCATTAAGAGACCGATACTACTCGCTTTTCTCCCGAGGAAGTGGGTGTCCTTGAGGATTCCTCCGCCAAAAAAAGAGCCGGATAGTGTTTTCTATAGGCCGGATAGCAGGTCGCATTGGGCGAATAGTGGGTAAAATATTACATGGATTGTGTTAGCAAAACTTACTTTATTGTAATGTTTTCTCTTCTCTGGATGTCAGTTTTTATAGAAAATCTTAACATTTTGCTATTTGATACTTGTTTTGTTAATTTACGCTGTTTTTGCAGACATTAATTATAATGTAAAATGTCACTATAATATTTTATTTTGAAAAGCGTAACTTACGGAGTTTCTTGCCCGTTCTTCTCCATAAGAATGACACTTTGGAAACGTGCAACTGGAGTCAGTAATGTAACGTTTTAAAAGTGCCTGAGAAACGGCCTTTTTGAAATTTGTTTACGTTACTTAGGTATGCGTTGACAGCATAGTATGGAACTTTTAAAGGTTTGTGATAGAGTAGTTTGAAAATAGCTTTCTTTTTACTTGCATCTTTTTCAACTGGCTTCAAAAGGTAGAGCTTCTCTTTCACCTCAGAACTTTGGACTCGATGAACCGATTTTGTTTATCTTTTTACATTGAAATAGCTGTCATTTGTTCCACTAAAAATTTCAACAAGTTAGGCTCAGTACTTAGTTTTTGTAAAAATTAATTCTAGCACAATATACGTCCTTTAACACCTTCCTTAGGTTATTGTGTGGTACGCTTATATAAAAACCTTAACATCAGTATAAGTAACTAATCGTTATGGAAATTCATAAAATTTAATAGCAAAAACACTTCTGAAATAAAACAATTTATTGTTCAGTCACGATTGTACAAATGTTTCGTGCGTTTACAAATTAATGAATTCAATCATGTTTTATTTCATGCAGACCACTACCAAAAACATGAGTAAAAACTATTCTACACCGATTGTGTACTAACTTTTTACACGGATTTAGTAAAAGAAATCACTACGATTTCGGCCAGTATCAATCATAGCTGACTTAAAAGCAAAGCCTTTTTGTGCAATGAAACGGTTTTTTGAAAATCAAAAGTACTGCTAATTAGATAATGCTTCTCATACGCGTTTATCAGTCTAGTGGACTACTCTATAAAGGTCCTTCAGTATGTATTAACATCGTAGTCAAGTCCGGCCAAGTCTGGGAAAACCATTGTCGTGAACAAGGATGCGAAATTAGTGGCGTCTGCGTGTTCAAATACAATTATTGTTTGTTTGTTTTTTTCAATAGTAGCTTTTGAAACTCTGTTTTTATGTTTTGGTGATAAATGAACTAGCTTCTTGCTTGCTTTTTTCTTTATCTTAACCGTTTTTTGTAGTTGATGTGAGTTTTTTCAGGTTCTTATTATTTCTATTTTATATTAAGTAAGTCTGAGAAACAGAGAGACGGAGAAGTGATCAAATATATTTTTATTCGTGTAATGTTTTTTTTCTATACCAGGGTCCCGATTCTAGAATGGCCGATGAATGATTCATTGTTCATGGTAAATAGCTGAATTGGGTCCTAGAAATTCCCTAGAAAAAATTTACTTGGCAATATAACGTTTGCCAGATCACCTAGTGTAATATTAATGTCTGAATGTCCTTTGAGAGTTATATCCAATTTCCTTTTATCAGTTTTCTTTGATAAGTGTACAGCACGTGTAGAACACCAGCTGTCGCCTGAACACCTGTACGATGTTCTTGTTTTCCTCATTTTCTTTACATATCGGTCAGTGTTTGCTGTTCTCTTATCGGGGTCTGGTTGTTGTTTTTTACAGGCTTCTATTTCACAGTAGTATGTAGGTAAGTATTTTGAGATAGAATTTGTATGTTATTCTTAACCAAAATCGAATTCTTAACACTTTATAAAAAAAAACTAATAATAAATATTACCTCAATAATAGGCCTGTCCCTATTTGCTTCCGGGTATTTGTTTCAGCTGTCCGTCTACTTTCGACCCAAAGTGTTTGTGAAACTCCCAGCGATACGAAGATTAAATTCTATACTGTGGGAGTCGCTTTTTTTTAAGAGAAAGATAAGTCTTTGCTTTCAAAACTGGCTATGGGATTAAAAACACTTGGTAAATTTAGTTCGATGACAAATCCATACCGTGATAATGTAATACCTGACCTGCGCCAACAGCTCGCTATCGCTCGGACACAGCGACGCCCGCGCCGTGCCGGCCGGTGCCATACGCCTACACCGCAACACACTCTTGTTTAATACGCTGTTATTAATTAGATCCACTTGGACTTGCATTATGGTTCAAGGTTAGTTTCAAGGATACTTCTTACACTTAAAAACATCCGTATTTTTATAGTTGTTGCGGTTTTTCTTTTTGTTTCATGCTCTTAAATTGATGAAGCCGAGGTTCAATAGAGGTCTGTTTCTGAACCAGGTTTTTGCAAAATCGCGGATGTCGATAGAGAGTAAGATCCTTGATCAACTGCTGATTTCATACTTTTCAGGAAAAATATATTTCTGAATTTCAACATTTCTTATTATTAGTTTTTTGTTGTTGTTGTTTCTAGAACGGTATTGTTACAAACAAAAAAGTTATTAACACCATTTCGCTTCTAGGAATCGAAACTAATTGACCACACTATGGCTTTCGAATTCTGTGATGGATGGTCTCATCGTAAATTTAAAAATGTTTTGTAGGCGTTGACTAATAATGTGTGTGTTTAAAGACTGTTAAACTATTAATTCCATTGATGTATAGACCTAGATAGATTTTACATAACTTGTCTGTATTATCAACATTTAATTAAAAAATATTGTAGAAATATTACATTTTCCATTTAATCTTAAAAGAAACATTTTCATCAAAAAATCTAGATGTAGTACGGGCATTTGTAATTTCATTTTCTAATGGAAAGAGCTGTGTGGAATTGATTGGCTACGTGTCTAGGAGATGGGCTGTCAACCGGTATGACCAGTTTACTACGGCGGTCGCTAAATCCAATCTGCTACAGCTACATGCGTCCATCCATAAAATATATTGACGTATAATATTGGAGATTCAGTTCTAATATAAAATGTATATAATGGATATTCTTTAAGTTATTGTACAACTTTATGGTGTTTACGTCACTGATGTAGTTATAATTATTCCATTAATTAAATTTGTATGTTTGTGAGGTATGTAAAATTATGTTTCTGCAGGTAAAAAAATCTATTTAAAACGACTGAATGAAAGAAAATACCGTCGTCCGTTTCTTGTAAATTAAATGCAAAATTTGGTATATTATACTGCTGCAAGAAATAATAACATTGTAATTTTGACGAGATTAATTTATCTACCGCCAAAATTGACTGTACCTGTTGATGAAAGTTGAAATACATGACTGATGAGACTGATGACTTTGTGGTATATATATTTAACCGTAATCACTGATATTATCGGGGCTTAAGGTCAAAGTTCAAGTACAAAGTATTTTTGTTTCATAAAAACAATTACAAGTCATTTTGAAAGGTCGAGGTTTAAATATAGTTCCTAAAAGTTTGACGAATATCAAAATAGAGCAAATTTTGTGGTCTAAATGTTATCAAGTAAGAGTTCGATTGATTTATATTTCATATAATTAAAATTAATTGGAAAAATTGTGAGATCACGCACATTCGATACATATTATATTTCAAGAACCATATCATAAATATGTTATTTTTCAATTAATTTTATAAAGATCGTGTTACTACTTAAAACACATAATTTACGAGCAAAATAAATAAAGACCAAATACAAAAGTAAATCAAATTAATAATCTAATACCTTCAATAATGCCTACATTTAGATTTACGACGTTTGCAATAGATCTGCAAATCAAGTAACATTTTACAATTTCAAAACCTTAACAAAATGTCACACAGCACATTCAGAGACTATTCTGATGACATCGTTGGAGGATTCGATCGAAATATTTTGATTACATAAACAGTTCTCAGTTCAGTCACCTGTATTATCCATTATAACATCATGTCGACAGACGGCTGCTCATAAAAACTGCTTACAGTTGCCAATAGCAATGAAAAATAAAATTTTAGGGTACCATACCAAAAATTTAAAATTGGGAACCCTATACTGAGGCACCGTTGTCGGTTCGTCCGTCACCAGGATTTATCTCCAAATCCATGGAGCATGAAATAAATTAAAATAAAAACAATCATAAATATGCAGAGTGCCTACTTTTTCAATTTTACGGAACCCTCAATGTCAGGAGTCCGACTCGTACTTGACCTGCTTTTGATACACTCGAAGATCATAGAACTGTTTTCAAGCAATTATGTAGACAAAAAGTTTAATGGTTGCAAATAAATGTTTTGGTATCATACCAATAATAATTGGTTAAAAATTGAAATAGAAGATATTGGTTATGTACTGGCAATCCAAAACGTTTTTGTGCGGTGCTTCGAATTTTGACTCAAATTGCTTTGTTGCCATCCATACATTTTGGATTCAACTCTTCACCTATCTTATTAAACACCTGAAAAAGTGTCATTAAGATCAAAATGTCTAATTTAATCCTACATTACGTACAATTCACCTCCATAAAAACTACAATGGATCTTTGTTTGAAAATGTACTTGAAACGAACATAATAGTACCTAAGCTGTAAAAAAACTGATTTAATTACACATTCAAATGTCTATCACGTCGTATGAAGGCACTTTATGGTCTACCTTGAGGTATTAATGGAGTTATATAACGAGGAAATGCTTTTTAGACAGAATAACGCGATACCGTAAATAATTTATTGGTAGACTCGCACCTATTACGCAAGATTTGTTATGGAGAAGAAGGAATAACGGAATCAAAGTTTCATGAATCCGTACGTAGAGTGCTTCAAAAAGGTGGTCTCTACCTATCTTAAATAGTCCCACTCAGGTTATATTATGATAATACAAACATACATAATATGGGTTAGATTAAGTTCTGACTTCTCTCGAGTCTGACACACACAGTTTTTCAAATAACTCTGAGGATTTTTGTTTCTGATAAGTCACACAAGACTCTATCTTATTAGGATTAATGAGTGGGATGTTATGAGGTATATGACCTACCTTGCTGAGCAGCGCATTAAATGGTGTAAATGAAGAGAGCTGAAGAGTCTGAACTCCACAAGCAATAGTTGCAAAATTGTCAGTCTGCGATACACCGGGAATAGCTTAGATACTCATTTGATGGCAGGTGTAGAAAATAGAGGCCGCCCTAAGTCGTGTGTTGCGCTGTTAGGCTTCCGAAATAATTGTAGTATTACTTTAAGGCGTGGTGGTAAAAGCTCAGGACACTCTGTAAACTGTTAATACACAAGACATTCAGAAGTCGCAATACTCGCAATAGATAAAATATATAATCTCCTTTAGATCGTTATACCACACCATAAACGCCAACAAAGCCTCAATAATTGCAGATTGATCAAGACAATGCATTTACACAATAAATGAAAACAAATTAGTCAATATTAATTAAATAACTATAACAATTAACCAGTTATTGCGGGTTCAGCCAATGGAGCGCGCATCGTAAAATAAAACGATGTTATTGTCTATTTGTTATCTTGCTGGCTCGTTGATTTCAAAGGTCATTTGTGAAAGACTATACAAAGATGAGAAAACATGAAGCGTATTTTAATATTATATGTATTTTAAAATATTAATCCTTTTTGAATGTGCACGAACGATATACATTTGAGTAGTTTGCCTTATTAATGGTGATTTATTATTCCGAATTTAAATTCGTATCAACAAGTTTTAGCGCATTTGCAAAAACATGTTTTGTGTTATAAAAACAGCTAGCATACGATGATTTATATTTACATTTAACAAAAACAAAGTCAATAGTTCTATACCTACTACACCGTATCACGTGTATTCAAGAGTCGTCTTACATAAACAAAAAAAAGACACAAATCTATTCACTTGCTGTTCAATGTCGATTCAATCATGTGTATCGCTTACCCAATTAATTGGGACTTTGGGAGATGATGAAAGGTTATTTTTTTTCTGTATTTGATGGACCGTACCCTCCTTGTACGAAATTCATCTCGATTGAAGCCTGAAGGTGTCGCAACTGAGGACCTTTTTTGTTGCACGATGTAGATTACGCGCAACCAAGCGCATTCATTTGATACAAACCTTATTAAGCGTGAAATGGATGCTACTGTTAAGTTATAATCGTTTATTACTTATTGTTTTAATACAGATAGATTTGTTGTTGTACTGTTAGTGTTGTCTGATATGTGTTCTGCATTTGCATACCTGTTAATGAAAATTGAAATATTCTGCAGTAGGTAAAAAGATAAAAAAAAAGAAAAAAAACAAATCAAAGCTCTTTAATGTCTTTGTGTAAAGATAAGATTTGAGCAGGAAAATAAAGTGCGCATAAATTAGAAACACTCAGATAGAAACCTCAAAAAAACCATTTAAATATTAAATCTTATCTTAAATAATATCTACTGGACTTTCCTGTTACCTTTTTATGCTACAACTTTTTAGTACCATCAAGCGATGATTCAATTTTATTAGCTCAAGATTTATATGTCACAGTTTTACTGATTACTTAATACAGAAACTTATTGTATACATTAAATAACTGCTATAATAGCAGCCTTTAAAGACCATATAGGCAAAGTAAGTAGAGCACTGACAACAATACTTGCGCACTGCGGGTTAGCGAGTTTAGATTCCAATGTTTGTAATGCGGATTTATCACAATTTTTTCATCTGCCTTTTGTCAGTTTTTTCTAATAATAATAAAGAAAGTACATACAACTTCAAAAAACTGCATTAAATACTTTGCTTTGGGATAGGATCTGTGTAGTAAAATAGTGTTCCTACTTAGTTGATACTGATATTTTTATTTGCGATGACTTGTAAGATGTTACGTCAAACAAGTATTTTGCATAAGACCTTGCTGTTTTGCTTCACCTTGAAACTTTATGATATATCTCTTACTTTTTACACCTTTCGTAATATCGGTCAAACCCGCTTCGATTTAAGACAGTTCCGTTAAATATACAGAATAAATTGTATTTTTCGAGTGAAGATCCTTCT
Source organism: Trichoplusia ni (assembly GCF_003590095.1). Lineage (NCBI taxonomy): Eukaryota > Metazoa > Arthropoda > Insecta > Lepidoptera > Noctuidae > Trichoplusia > Trichoplusia ni. The sequence continues at coordinate 7,462,707 of NC_039496.1, forward strand.
TCTTGTAACTTACATATGACATAATGAAATTATGTGAAAATAAATTAAAATCGCTTTTTGCCATTAAACTTAAAAAAAATATATTTTAAATATGCAGTTTTACTGTTCAGTGGCTTACAAAAAACCACTATTCGCTATGATTTAAGACTCAAACACAACTTACAATTCATACTAACCTCGTTATTGGAACGCTACTAAACTCTTAAAACAATAGTTAAGTAAGCATTTCAAGCTGATTCTAATACTGTTCACCGATTTTTATCTATGACTGTACGTCCTCAGAAGAAATTCAACCGAGCATGACTGTCCAAAAATACTAACATAAATATGAAACAAATGTACATTTGCATTACAAACCGATCTCATAAAGTTAAGAACAACAGTGACACTGGTACAGATAAGCACAGTTATGTTATTGTACATCCTTGTACATGAATCATGTCTGTCAGTGTGTTTCGGGTTCAGTCGGTCACCGGCAGCACCGCCCGGGACTCGAACCGGTCGGGGCAGACGCCCACTGAACGTCACGTGCGATGTCAATCGTGTACTAGTGGTGTTTAATGTTTGCTGATGTGACTTGCTAGTGACAATGTTATACAGATATACGTTACTTTTGTAGTTTGGTCTTACACTAACTGGGAAAAACAGTACTAATGGTGACTTTAGATACGTAAGAGTTGAATCTTGTGAGGTAAAGAATATAATTATTATCATTAATATATTCATGTACCAGCGTATTTATCAAAGTAGAAAGCTTTCAATATATTGTACTACATTAATGATTTCAATGGGGCCTTTTACGGAGCAATTAAAAAAATATCGGTTACATTAAATTTTATTATACATCCAAAAAACATGAATAAGTAGATATGTTATGTACGCAAGAAGCGTGGAGTATCAATATGCTGACTGTTGACTCATAAGTTTAAGTAATTATACATAAAACTCCAATAATAATGAAAATAAAAATAATATTTCAGTTTTACGATATCGAACAAAAGTGATTACATAATATGTTTATTGCGCCTTTTCAAATACATTCAGGAAATCCTTTTTTACTTTCTACAATGCGTTGTAATTTATTTAATTTTATATTGTGTAAGGAAAACGTAATACACATAATGTAAACGATTTTAATTTTATATATTCGTGTTTCCTATAGGTCTTTCAAGCAGACCTATTGCTTTGTGAGAACTAGACGGCGAACACAGTCCGTACTTAAACTTCCACTTCGGCAACGAGCTCGTGGTATATACTGGAATACCAACCTTAAAAAAAGACTGATTTTAGAAGCAAGACAGCATACTACAGGAAGTAGAACGATGTTTTTTTTGCCTCTTCTACAATCTGGCCCTTTTTTTTGGTATGGTGTGTTAATCATTATGGACACTACCGGCCTCGGGGGAGGAAGCTGGTACTCCCAGAGACTCTTACTGACTAAACCTGAACCGCTGTGCAAGGTTTCCCGCATTTCACCGATTAGTGGAAACTCTGCATCGTTCCAATTTTAGTATCCATGTATTGCCGTAGCAAGTACATCATTCAGGCCACTTTTTTTGTTGGTTGGGCTTTAGAATCCTCTTGGACACGCACCTCCTCCTGGACCCTGCTTTTTATATTAAATTGCCTCTTCAAAGTAAAGGAAGTGCTGCCAAAATCAAAATGTACCTCTCAACTAAATAAAAGTCTTTTTAATTAACTCAAGCATATAGTTATTGCGTTAGTCTCCATTCTCAGAGCATTTTGAGTAATTAAGTTACGTTCAGTTCAAAGCGGGGACGGAAGTAAAAGTTGTTGGGTGCACGTTACGTGCAGGTTATAGGTTAACTATAAGCGCTAATATGTTAGAGAACCCTGTGACATTTTGGTACCGTCCTATGTAGGTTAGTTTGTCTTGGTCTGGTAGAGTTAAGTGAGATAACATATAAGAATGTTTGTATGTTCCGATTTTATATGCATTTTCTGTCTGTCGAATTTTGGAATAACTGTCTAAAGATTTAAGCTAAAGGATTGCTTATTAGCCGTAGTTATCATTGTGGTAAATTAACGTTTTATCTCAACGAATTCAAAGGTTACATAAATACTGTCAAAATGAAGTGCTTACTCGTAATATATTATTCTTGGTTTTTAATTAATCGACTGTATGATTGGTTCATTAGACTCTATTCATTTTTGAAAACATACCTCTTATTAAGTAAAACTTAACACGTATAATGTTTTGGTTTCTCAAAAGTTAGTTTGTCACTTGTGTTCTTAGAACGCTCATACCGAAACAACAAAAAGAAAAATAAACAATCACACAGTAGCCATACGTAAAATCATCACAAAACGTCATTGTAAAACTTCTGAAACGATGATTTCGATCTCAGTTGCAAGGCGCTCGCTCTACATAAAAACTTTTTACAAAAGACTCTATTATGTGTTGCCAAATTTGTCATTGACGGACACTATTTTATGCTTGTAATCGGTCCACTAAACGCCTTGATATACTTTACAATAGCTCTGGGAACTGCACTTTTTGCTCACCCACACTCAACACAAAAAGTCATATGTACATGTTAAATTTATTGCAAAATAAACTATAACAATACGGGGTAAGGTTCATAATTAAATGAATCAGAAAGATAAAAGAATGCTTTTGTGACGTTGATCTTAAACGATTGTCTTCACAAAGAAAGGATAATTAGTATCTGTTAAGATTATCTAATTAATTCCAGCGCGCAGTAATCAAATGTTGTAACTGTTAGGTTAGGTTTCTGATAGATGAGGTTTACTTAGTTTTGATACGAGAATAAAATCTAAACAAAGCCATAAAACATAACAACCTTGAACTCTTGCGCTAAAGGTAGCTTCACTTAGAATTGAGTTCTCTTGCAAAACGTCATGAACAAAAGCAGATCCATGCGCCCAAAACCATAAATATCATATAAAATAAATTTAATAAAGCAAGTTACCTGCAAGGATAAATTAAATTTCAAAAAATTAATAAATGAATTCCAGCAATATGAATCTAAGTTAAAAGACTACTGATTCGAAAACACGTCGGGTCAGATCATGATAAAGACTCCAGTTGGGACTGAAACTAGTCGTCCTAACCCAATAAATACACGTAAGCAAACCGTTACATCTTTAAGTAAAAATCATCTACACAAAAGTCACTATAAAAATAATATGAAGCTTATTTATCATCATAAAAAAATCTAAGCTACAAATAAAACAAGAATTTATATAGAGTCATTCAGTCCCTGCAACACCAGTCTATAAATAATGAAGTACCGGTCGGCTATGCGCATACACAGCGGGTATCAACGCCTGACCTCTGTGTCAAATTCATTCACTATTGTGTGGTACAGACTGTGCTCAGACGTGCTCGGCATCGTCTTGTACTTACAACCTTAGAGGATGTTTGATACCTTTTGTTGTGTACTATGTTAGATGATGTTGCTTTTTGCCTTTGAAGATGTATAAAAAGAAGTTGATTTTAATCACAAATGATTTTAGAACATATGACACTGGAAACTACTTTTTTACCTGGCACTTATAATAATAAAGGAGGCTGTTATAGTTTTCCATAGTTTATGTTAAAATTAGTTTTATCTTTACAAATTACAGTATTTTTTATCCTTGTAATCGTGGGTCGTATATTTCTATTCCTCTTTGGAACACGGGTGGCTCTTGAACGTCCCATCATTTTAGATTCTAGTTATTTACAACGCCTCTACATGTTTTAACTGTGTCCCCGTGCAGGCTTTTAAAAAGGAATAATTATTCCCATCGAGTTATCCTGTGAATGAGCAAAGAGGGAGGCTGATAATGATACACTACAATCTGTTTATCAAAAGTTTAAATTGGATAGAAACCCCCGAAAAAGCGGTAGTTGTGTGATATTATTTTGAATTTTTTTCCTTTTTGCATAGCCTACGCATAGTGACAAAAAACGACCAAGAGGTAAAATCTCATCTTCCATAAAACTAAACTCAAAAAGCACGTCATATTGAAAGTGAAAAGCAGACATACGCCTAATGACGTTTTCACTATCTGTGTACTATCCGACAACATCATTATAAGTGCACTACATCATTGGAAAGCTCATTATATAGATTGTAGCGATCATGTCTCTTTTCTAATACTATGTTGTAACCTTGTGTGGTGGAGCCGCGTAATAAGATTTCGTTTTATGTTATTAAAATAATAAAACTGTATTTAAAAGTTAATCATGTTAAGGTGAAGATATTAATTTTATATAGACATTTTTTTTAATCTTTAATAGGTGGCTTTTCATATGTTATTCAAATTCTCGCTAAATTGCTTCCAAAACTATTCAACTATGGAAAAATAATGTAGCGAACATATTCCCAAATTATTAACATCTTCAGCTTTCAATAACCAACTGTGAGGCATCTGTTAGTTTGTACCATTTCCCTCTGCCTCTTTCCATACTATACAAACCCAAATTTGCTGATAATATAACAAAATAGTCTTATCACGTACTTTTTTATATTTCTGCACCCCTTATTTGTGTAGAACAGTTGTTCACTTGTCTGTCACAGCGCATAGGTCACGTAATCAAATTCATGTTTCAGCTCTACATTAATAAATTTCTTCTTCTGCAAACGTCTTTCGATTTAATTATTATAACAATAAAGAGACCTACATAACCAAGGTTCCACTGAATAATGTCGCTTTATTAAACAAACAATTCATTTTAATAACAAACTTCTCAGCTATTCTTAGATCTACACGTATTGAGGCTAACATTTATTGCTTGACAGTTGTTACTTAATACCAATAAAGTTTCATTGTTATATTTGCAAAAGCACTTATATTTAACATTGAAGATTGTTTTTCCAAAAAAAAACATATTTCAGGAGGTACTGTGAAAGCATTTCGTTTGCCATAACTGCTTGAAACACAGTTAATGGATTGGCTCTTGGCAGATTTGAGTCCTGTCTGTTTTTAAGTTGAAGTTTATGGTATATAACTATGCGTACAAATGGTCAAATGGGTATTTTCTTCTGTAATGTAAATGCTTTGAAAGCACGGCATCATATGGCTGCTTGAGAAGTCATTTTACCAAAAAAAGGAAATTCATATTATTTTTATCTTATAACAAACAAATCATCCGACTAGACCGTTAATAGACACAATAATTTGTAGAAGCAATGTCAATACACATAAAAGAACCTAAAAAAACATGTGACAATAGCCAGTCCTAAAGGAACAATGACAAATAATGTATAATTTTAGTATCTAGCGGTTTAATTTCACGGCCGGTTACAGAGAGCGGCTTCCAAGGTTGTGTTGCGTTATTTTTTGTGCTGCTGCTGTTAATCATAACCACGAAGCTTATTGTCTTGAAATTTCGTGCCAGTGATCAAGTTTATTTTTGGTCGATTTATTTCATTTTTTAATAGAGCAAAATTTTGATTATTTTCGGAGTGGTCTTTAGTAAAGTCTTGGATATAGGTTATTAAGCATTACATTTCTTTCAATGCCAGTAACTCGAGTGACCTGGATAATTTGAATGATCTATATAGTCTATTATCAATATATAGTCCAGAGAGGCAATCGAAGGCAGTTTGTTTATAAATTATGTTTAGTTTTCCAAATGAAATACAACATTTTTTCATGATATTCAAAATGATGAACTGTGTTTGAAAATTTAAACATTTGAAGTATCTTAAAAGGCACGCTCTAAGCTGGAACGTTTTCAAATTTAAATCTGTATTCAACTATTAACTGAAGACTTTATGAAATCTGCAAAAAACAAAAAGCAACAAGCACGTTAGAAACAGAATAGATATTAAAATAATCTTTATCAAAGCGAAAATCCAATTAAACTAATCGATTGATATTATCGACTGAAATACAGCGGTGTTACATTATATTGTACAAGTCAAATACTAGAGGGAGAAAGCCATTGATCATAAATATGCATGGCTCGTGTGATTTCTCTGGCTGCACGCTACGAGTAAGATGCATGCGTTTTCTTCTATGAAAACCGCGAGCCCGAATCGGTAACCAATTCAGTGTGTTCATATGGTCATAATAAGTTTCTTTATGCATATATTAGAGGTTTTTGTTGCGTTTGTGTATTTGATGTTTGTGAAATATGTATTATAGAAAATGAGTTTTGTGAAAACTGTTATAAATAAATGCGGCTACTGTTATTTAGGTTGCGTAACCAAAGGGTGAAAAGGATCCTGTTGCTGAGTTACGTTACTCACATTTTTGAGACAGATAGGTCGCTTAAAATTAGGACTTCAGATTCAAAATTAGGATTCAGACAATAGAACCCTTATTTGAATAACAATTTCAGATAAACCTGAACCTTCGTCGAAAATAACTTTCCATCATTACATTTATTTGCTCAAGAAATACTTTAACCGATTTCAGCAGTCTCTTTAAACAAGAAGTTGTCTTGAATCATTCATACACTGAGTATTTGATGAAAATCCACTAAAACATATATTCATTATCAAAACAATAAAAATACGCACGCTAAGTGAAAATGTATGATTGATTCCACGCAAGGCATGGCATTCTACGTTTTAATCGTTATTACATCGCCACGGGTGCATTCGTAAACATTACAGATGTTCAATGAGAATTCTTATAATATTTCCATCTACTTCAAATGCTTTTGTTCGTATTTCTTTTATTCTCTATTTATAATTCTTTCTTGATGGGATCGAACCCACGACAAGTTGCGCACACTGTGCCCGTGGTGACTTTTACCACTCACCTAACCGTCCAGTCAACTCAAAGCAGTCATTTCGAAATATGAAAGAGTTTAAAAATATGACTGAAAAGTGGTTTGAAAAATTGTGCAAGAAATAAAATATGTTTATAATGCAAATTAATCTGATCATCAAGATAATCATATTAAATCAAGATATAGAAATAGGTTTCCGTTTTCGGCATCATAATAAAATTAAATGGTATCGATATAGGAAAATATTATCTATTTAATTGTAATAGAGGAAATGAGACAACTTCCAAACATTTCTATGACTTAAAAAGATGTTGCAATAAAATTGATATCAATAATTTTCCCTCGTTTTCGGCCGACTGTTTTTATAGTACGGCAATGCTTGGGTTTGAAAACAATGATTGCACTGGTATGGATCGTGGATACAAAATATCTCTCTTGAGTCTATTTTATAAATAAAATATTAGTTTTCTCAATTAAAAAAAATTAACTTTGAATGTATGAGTCCAGCGACCTCATGTTTTAGTCATTATAAAAATATAAAAACGCTTATTTTAGGCACCCGTAGCATATCCTAATAATTAATACTGACGTAAATGAATAAACTAGGTGATATTTGAGAAGCAAATTATTTCCTAACATGAAGCTTGAGATATATCAGCTGACTTTTATATAATGTTTGGGCGCAAAAAATTCAAGGCAATCGAAGTCTTATAAGGAAATGTGCGCGTTTGACGCGGCTACGTGCGGTACATGGTCTTATGAATATGTAATCATTTATCAGAAATCATACTTTTAAGATAATGCATGTGCATTTATTTTGAATAATATGTTGAAATATTTGACACGAGACCCGTTAGCGAATCAGTAAAACGCCTTAGTTTAAAAAGAGACAATTCGGCACGCACTCGATACATCGTCTTTCATTTTGATACATGTATACATACACAGCGAAAAATACTGATGTTCCCCAATTAAAACAACATTTAAAGAGTAACGGATTCGACTATTTCAATAGCTTCAAAACAAAAGAAGTTCTGACTACACATCTCATTTTACAATTATGCTCAACTCGACCTTAGATATAAACAAATCAACCAGATTTAATGAGCTTAAATATTCAGCTAGCAAACACTGGTATCGAGGTACCGAGGCAATCAGGACAGTTTGAATGTATTACACTCAATGGTACTAAGTCCTACAATATGTTATCAGTACAATAAGGTGAACAACTTTTACGATACAATAATAAATGTGATATAACTGTTTGAAGTTAAGGAGAGTTCAGATTAATGGGCTCTTGAGATTTAAGGTCTCATGGACAATGGATACTATGTATAGGATGGTGGTCTCTTGCAAGTATATTCTTGACTGGTATCTTCAAAGATGTTATCGAGCTGTCTAAATATGTTAACCTTTCCTTGTGTAGACTTTCCTTGTTCGTGATTTACAACACAGACAACGCCAATACTCCTACGTACATTACGGAACTGTCAGAAAAGTTTTCAAATCAAAACAAAATGCTCCTGTGTATACCTACATAAGAAGAATAAACATCATAATGAATTTCACTTTTAAAGTAAAATAAGATTAACAGTTAATTTAACCATCGGTACTGACAGATCTTTAATTCTTGACTATATAAAATAAACATTACGAATAAACGATGCATTAACGAGGCATTTATTTTGTAAATTGCTACTAAAGTCAACGCATAGGTAAGCGAAACGATTTTGTAACCAAGTGATAGTGTAATACATCCAAACTTCTACAAACTCATAATAAAATTATCTCAGAGATATAATTGTATATACTGATGCCTTAACAAACCACAAGGTTATATTCGTTGAAGTGAATTATCATAAACTTGACCTGCTGACATAAATTGCATAACGATTATCAAGCTGATTTTGTATTTTTATGAGAATGTATTTAGGAGTTGCAATACCGTTGAGGTTTCAAGTGTAAGTAGGTATGCTAAGGTTGGTAGGCTAAAAGAAAACATTGAGAGGAAACTTTTAAAGACTTACTGTAAAAAGTCACCCTTTTGTTTCATACTGCCTTTGTCCTTGCTAAAGGGAATGTAGAGACAATTGACTGCACGGATAGGCAAGTGGTTAAGGTCACCACGCCAAACCCAATGGGTGTGAGGTGTCGGGGAAGCTTTCATGTGATCCACAAATGCTTGGCCTCAGTCTAAGTGTCTTTGTGCACGTGACTTACATGTTTGTAAAACCACCGCGACAAAATTTTAGTAATTTGAGTAGTAAAAAAGGAAATTTCAGAAGATCACTTAGCTAAGTGTTGTTCTTCCATACGGCTGATAGATTAATCTTAGATCGATCATTGGTCATTACCGTTCACCGCATTCTTTTCATAAGGAGTTCGACTCTGTTGTGGCTCTACACACCCTTGATAAACTCTCAGGTGCGCTGCTGTTCTCAGGATGTTACTCTTCAGCCTTAAGCAAGTGATAATTACTTTGTTTTGTAATACTCACATGAATCCAAACCTTTGTCCTTTGATATGACAGTCCAACGGTGATGCCAAGACGCCTACAAAGAGCTAAGGAACAATTACTTTTTATTACGAACATGCAGCATTTGCTTGTATACTTCGTCAGTGTTTAACTAATTTTCATGTTAAACTGCCCTTGACCTGACCTCTCAGTATTGCTCTACATTTTTCGGTAAAATAAAAGAGAGCTATCTTTATAGATATTTACTTAATATGAAAGTAATATATCTGATCGAAGATTACAAGTTATTATTTGATAGCTTGATTTTATCTGAGATTAATAATCTGCTAACGGTTTACGAAATTGACTCATTAAATGCCATTATAATGATTTAATTGTTGTGTTTTGTAAATAAAAATTGTCTGACCTCAATCAAGATATTGCCCAAAAAATATATTTGTTACAATTTTTACACGGTAATTATACTCTCACTGTGTTATTTTAAAAGTAAGGGGGTGTGTGGCTCATCTCATTTGAATCATTTAATCGGGAATCATCAACTAAACATATAAAAAATATAACTTTAGACAAAACGGCTATTAGTGTGAAGTTATGTTTTTGTAAATATCTGCGCCATGCGCCGGCGCATTCGGAATCTGGGCCGGCCTTATATGGGTCACTGCATATGACAGCGGTCTGACTCACGAACTGTTCCGATCAAATTTGACAAAACCGGCTCTCCTTCAATTTGTCTTCTATAGCAATTAAATACAGTTATCTTCTGAAAAATATGAAAGACAAAAAATGCATACATGTTTAGGATTCTCTCACAAATCTTACTTATTTTTATTTATAAAAATACATTTAAAAATTGCTGTCTTGCACCATGATAAGGGTGACAAAATTCTGATCTTTGGTAGTCATTTGCTAAAATTATTAATACTAATGTCTTGCTTCAAAAAAAATTAAGTGTGAATCAATTTTTTTTAGAGAATTTGAATTGGAAATGTAGAGACACAAATGAAGCGTTCCTAGCAAAAAGTTAGGAACGAGGCATTTTATTTTTTCAGTCCGATACAAAATGTCAGCTCCATCGTTCTAAAAAAAAGATATGTAAAATATGTTACTTGCAGCATATACGATTCCAGTTAATTTAATTTCTCTACGGTGATTATACATTAGCCCGTATCACAAAATCGCAAATCACAATCTTTAAAAGGTAAAACACAACTTTTACCTCCTTTGTCATATACAGAACTTTAAATTACAGCTCTGAGAAGGTGACATGACGTTATCGTTCTTGACCTACCATTATTTAAGGCATTTTCCTCGACAAAGTCTAAAGGGAAACTTATAATATAATGAGTTTAGACAGATCAGATGTCTAGTAGTAGTAACAATCATAATAATAAGCCTAAATAATTATAAATAGGTCGGACTCCCGAAACTGGTGGTTTCGTACAAATAGGCTTAAGAAACAGGTTTGGTGACAAATAAATGGTGAGCATCCACAATTTTATTTGTCACCCATCAAAATCACCGTAGCAATCGTTACTGAACCTCGGTCTTGATTTCTATCTGGGTACATAAGACACGGCCTGATAATAAAGGGAAGAAAGCGGGTCCTTAGTAATAGGGTTATGTTTTTAACTTTCGGGCACCGTACCCGGGGTTGTCCGAATTGCTATCCGCGGTAGGAAACCCTGAAAACAAATCACTGAAGCAATATACTATGGTATAGGAAAAGGTAATTGTGTTTTAACAATTCATGTGCCATAACGTCGTGAGTAAGACACGAAGTCGGTGACCTTCCTTGATTCCGGGGTACAGCAAGCTTCCGTTCTTTTCTGCAGTGCTGGTACATTCATAATCATGTTTGACAATATTTTTGTGTTTGATTATCGTGTAATCAGGATTGAGTTTATTTTAATGATTTCTATATTTTTCAGTTTATCTTTGCATAGGGAAAGGAAAAACCTATTTTCGTGTAAGTTTAATTGTCTTTTCAATTCTTTCTTTTGTTTAATAACATGCTTGTCTGAATTTTAGGCACAAAATGAGGCACAAACTGCAGAACAATACGTTCACTGTTACGTACACGATAACAATTGCAATATTAGTTTATAGATAAATCTAATTAATTGTAATAATACTACAAAACTAGAAACAATCGTGGGAACAAAAACACACTAACATGTACGTCAGACAATATGAACTTAAACGATCAACGTAATTATAGGTATTGAATACATATCAGTTGGGCAAGTCATTACTAAGCCTCATTTACATTGAGCAAGTTACTCGACTCATATTTAAGGCAAGTTTAAGAACCGAAATTGCTTAGCCAGGTTTCAACGAATATTGCATTCGCGTAGTAATTATTCAGTGCTTTAAATATTATCAGTTCACTTGCTGATAAATCCGACATATCCTATTGAACAGTTTGGGTTAATTCTATAATTAGGAGTCGGTTACTGCACTTACTTCGAAAATGAAGCCAGTATACTTGCCCATTGTAAACCAGCCTTAGGAGCGTCAGTGAACGTGAAGTTGAGAGTCGATTGCGCACGAAGACGCCATTTGCAAAGTTTTGCAACAAACGGAAAACGCCCGGATGGTACAAGATGAACTTACGTTGCCTTCATTGTTTGGTAATCGTGGTATTCAATAGGGCAAGCAACATGCCTGTGGTATTAGGATTATGAGCTTAGCTAAGACATGAATGACCTTCGTTCTACGTTTACTTAAATTATGAACTCCTTGTGCCCTTTGGTTCCCTAGTATCTAGTCTCAATAATTCTTCCTCTTTGATAATGTATGTATGTCTTATCAATTTTTTAAGGTCTGCGCACGTTCTGCCTAAGAAGTGATTAGATACTTAAAATACATTTATTTTTTATTTATTGAAACTTTCATCACTGATCTAATTAAATCGATGCAATTTGGCATCCCCGCAGTGTTCAATCGGGAAGTGACGAAAACGATTGCGATTATAGTCAATTTAGTTTCGAAGAAAAAATATGGTCATCTACTGCAAAGCTTGGTTCTTGCGCGACATGCCAATAGTATTTAAAATAAAGTAACAAAAATAGAATAGAGGATGGAGCCTTAATAACCTCTTTAATAGATTTTCATTGCTGAAATATGTTTTTATTGTATCTATCTCATTACAGTTGCATCAGAAAATGTAATTTGATACAACAATAGCTTTAATAGTGACTCGGGTATTGCCTTAAGTAAACTTTGGTGCTTTACTCCTAATTGCAGCCGGGGTTGCCCAACTAGCCCGTCTAGTTGGTTGAGTTGCGCAACCTCTTGCCGTTTCTGAGAGCCTGGTACTTTAATCTATAAATACGAGCTAGATGTTAGAAATAAGTTTGTTTTCGTTTGCCGGCAGCTTTTGGGGGGCGTTTGGGGAGGGGAGAAGTCTCTTTGCATCATGTCATGACCTTTAGGTACCTACTTAAACTCTTAAACAACTTGAAAAAGAGTTTTTACTCTGAATCTACTTTTTTAAAGCGGAATTGTGATACAAACAATAATTAAGTTCATTCATGTAAATTGTTCTCCAATATCCGCTTTGAATCACCGCGTGAAGGTATAATTTATTAATTGGCCATAATATTGCAATGCCGATGACCGGCGCTCGTGTAAATGGGTCGATCACCTTTGATGACCACCCTTTGTCTGTCAAAGCCTGTTATAAAATAACAAAGCAATTTAAACCTTATCATATAGGTCATAGTCTTTAAAGTTATATTACAGGGTTGCTACTAGGTATTCACTGTAATATGACCTGTAATTCGTTGTAGATTAGTACAAAATGCAGGTCAGGTTATACTGGATTATAATAGGGTTGTATGTCCGGACTGTTGTTGACTTATTGGTACACGCGATCATCGAATAAGCTCGAGGCGATAATTATCGTGTTTAGGCGTGTGATGTGTTTACAGTAATGTGCTGAAGTTTCCATGACCCTAAGGGTGGCTTTGTAGTTAGGTCTTCAGAGAATTCGTGTGTTGGTTTTTGATTCTATGTAGTTTATTTTTTTACATGTGGTTTTTGACTATAAGTGGTAACTAATTTTAATTTATTTTGTTTCAGAATGTATGGGGCCCGGATAAATTAGAAGAAAGGTAAAGTTCTTTCGAATTTTGGTTTTATTTACATCGAAGTCATTTTCTTAATAGATGTAGAAGGCATATGCGTGCAAAAAATCGAGTGCTTAAATTGTATAGTCCGCTTTTATTATTATATTTTAATGCATGTATATTATTAACTCAAAAATGTTTAACTTCTTGCCATGACTTTGTTACCTTTAAATAAGTTCATTCATAAAAACCCATATGCCCGGAGCGTACTGAAAATGCACTCACATACATACCATATTTACAGTGAGTATAAAACAGAGTCGACACGTGACATCGTATGCTCGTGTATGTCGTGACAGCGAGGAATGGTCGGCTCTAGAGAAAGCGTAAAGCGAGTCACTGGACCGAGACTCACGCTCCGCTCATCACACGATAGGGCTGCCTCTCACTGTAACTCTCTTAGAACTCCTGTTAATCGAAAATGAGAAATTATAACGACTATTGAAGCCTTAAGGTCTCATGCTGCCTCTGTCACTGTAATGCTTAAAGGATCGCGAGATACAAATCAAAACATATTAGGAACACAATAACGTTCAACATCATCCTACCCTTTTCTGAACTAACGTGGTCGGCTTCCAGTCTAACCGGATGTCGCCAAGAACGAATGTTTGGCAAGAAGTGACTGTCATATGTTAAATCACTGACGTGAAGTTAGTTATAAGGTACTTACTTTTAATAGATATGTACCCTTCGGAGCCAGAAATAGGGGAATCCATTAGATCAGCTCAGCCATGTCCAGACATTCGTGCGTTTTTTAAGTCATTATCGGTTGTAGAAGTGTCTCTTGGCTTGAGGAACAGGACCTCGTTGAAGTTGTGGAAGTGGGATAGCGTTCTACGTTGTGTAGCGTTATGCCTCGTTTTCACATGCCCAACAGCCTTATGATGTAAAGAAATACTTTCTTCGCCGAAGCGATTACTGGCTAGAAACTACAATTGAATTATGACAGGACATGCTATGGGTTTGCGGCGATACTAGTTAAATATTTAGACTAACATAACTTGTCTGTGACAACCCTAAATTACTCGCAACGTATTCGTGAGCGACAGTTGTTATTAGTCCCGTGTTTTTCCAAATTACCCTGATATTGCCACTAAGTAGATAAGTGGAGAAGGTTAATTCTGCTTCACACATAATTTTAGTAATTAGTGCATTTAAAATGCGTTTATACTGTGAATAACTTGAAATAGGTTAGAGTTTTTAGATAAATTATTTTAACAATCTTTGCAAGAATGCACAACGCCTAGGGCGAAGTTGTACCATTTAAGATTTAAAAAAACTTATTTGTTTTCTTTTATCGGCTAAACGGAACCCAAGTCGCACTGGGTTTGTACTTAAAGGTTTTCACATTATATTCCCCATGATCCTAGACTAATTCACCAAGTTCGTTGATTATGAGCATACTAGTCAATATGATAACTATTTGATGTCATTTTCACTATAACAATTTCATTACTCGCAGTTAAGACATTCGAATTCCAAACACGATCGAAATGTATCTTCTGTATTTATTGCACTGTGGTGCTGGTATCATGGTATGTGTACTTACCTATTTTGATATTCTCTATTGACACATGTGCATGCAGAACCGCAGTTCTATTTGATTTTCAACGATTGTGGTTCAATTTTGTTACTATATGTGTAAATGTATGTGTTTTGAATTCGCCTTGCGTGCAATTTAATGGTTCATGAGTTCCAGTATTGTTACAAATGTTTTTTTTTTCATTTGTCATCGCAGTCATTTGTTACTTTGTTCGTAGGTTTGTGTTTAAAAATTACTAATACTTTGTATCTACCTAGCAACAACAGTGTTTTGACTCATAAAGTTACTGTTTTTATAATCAAATATACTTCAGCTGTTTCGGTACTTAAAAATGGTATATAATCTTGGTCTGCATTTTTAACAGATTTTGAACCCTCTAAAATCAATATCTATTTTTTTTTGTCAAGTAAGCCTTTTGTCTCAATTTTAAAACGCTACAAGTTGCGCGGTCTGAAAATGTCATTTCTAAGAATCCTATTCCGGCCAGGAACTCTATAAATTACCCATTTAAAATATAATATACAGTCTTAAAACAATCAGCAAACTCTACATTACAGATTTATGAATGATATCATACCAATTAATTAAGGCTTCTAGTAAACTTCAATATCAAAACTTGCGTAAAAAAATTAAAGAAAATGATTCATAGTTTCACACAGCTCTCTAAAATGTAAACATGATTTCAACTATTTCAGTAATAGTTCATGTTTGTCGAAAGTAGGTTTTGTTTGTCATCAAGATACTATTATATCCGTATGTATTGCTGTCATAATGTCTAAAATTTTGCAACAAAAAATTACATACATACTCCTTGCGTAAATCTGAATCTGATGTATCAAAATATGTTACAGTATACTTTTAAATTGTAAGTAGTAAAGTCATTTGTAATCGTAACTTATTAAAACGACATTATAAGTTATGACTATTGTTTTGTTGAAATTGGTTTGTTATTAAATATTACAAGCGGTTTTTATTTTTCTGCTAGGTTAATTTTTTGATGCAAAACTGTCAGAAAGTTTCCGGGTTTCCTGAAAGATTGTAGGTATGTCGAAATTGCCAACGCACCTCCAGACCAAATTGATATTTTTTACCTTGTAACTTGTTCTTTGGAATAATTTACGACCTAGGACCGACTTACGACCGACCTAATTTTACCGTCATAAGGTTTAGTCAAACCGACAGAAAGTCTAAAACATCCTCTCGGTAAAGTCGGGAACTCTTAAATACTTTAGCTTCATAAAGGGCAGAGTACATAATTGTAACATGACTTGTTCTATTTCTGTTCGGTTTACATTGAAAAACGATAACGAACTAAGAACAAGAACACAAAAAAGGGTATTATTTAATAAATTGTAAAATGTATATCAAACTTATCAATATTTAATTACTTCAGCTGATGTTTAACATGGCCACTCATTACATAACAGACAGTCATAACATCGCAGAACATTTGATTATATCATTACCATTGCAGATGGAATGCATGGAATATTACAGTCTTCGATGTACAACATAGATATGTAAATACATTATACATTACGACACACATAAAAACGTCGTCTTCTTATTTTTAGAGTTCCTTACCCAAGGGCTGAACGAGTGGAAAAGTGGTTGAGGTCACCACGCCAAACCCATTGAGCGCGACGTGTCGCGAGTTCGATCCCCGCGTAGGACAAGCATTTGTGTGATCCACGAATGCCTGCCCTAAGTCTTTGTACATGTGACTTGAATGTTTGTGAAACCCCCGCGACATGAGGATAAAAAAGGGGTTATTGATGTTCCGTTGTCTGTCTGTATCTCCATCCGTCACCAGGCTGTACCCCTTCAACTGTGATACCTAGACATTTGAAATTTTCATTGATAACATATTTCTGTTGTCGCTATATACATATTCTAAAACTAAAGATATAGGTTGGGCAGCGGTCGTAAATATGTTGGTGGGTGACAAATTTGTGTGTATTAACCCTTGATTGATTTGATTGTTTCACCGAACTGATTTGTTTATTTTTAGCCTATTTGTTCAGAACCCTCAGTCTTGCGAGCCCGACTCGCACTTGTTTTATTTCTGTATCATAAAGAGTTTGATTCAAAGGAATCTGTTTATATGAAGAATGAACGCTGTCTTGTTAATTATTGCAATCATGCGATAATTCATGACGTAATTATCGTTTTATGGTCATTGCTAATTATTGCTATTAAAGTAAGTATATTAGTTAAGTTAACATGTAGGATATAGGTATAATGTGGGAGTAGTATGTCAGACAAATTATAAAAATTAATGTAGCGATTGGCACTTTGAATTGCATTTTGGCAACAGCGTTTTCTTTATTATTAACCCCCGTCGCTAAATGGGGTTTTAAGTTTGACGTGTCTGCCTGTCTGTGGCATCATAGCTCAAGAACGGGTTGAGTGTTTTTAATTTAGTTTGTCTTGAATTAAAGATAAGATAGAAATCGTAAAATGTTAGCTGCTAGACGGAGCAAGAATGTAATGGAAACTGTAAAATTATTCGATTAGTGATTACATGTAGCGTTCTTTTGTATAATTACTATTATGTAATTAGTTTTTAGGTGCAAATGTTTTTGGGCAATAAATTTGACATACATGCTTATGAAAGCAGCAATTTCGATCGCAATGAAGAAAATGTGTATTTTTCAAAGAGATATGTAATTTCTAAATTACTCTGACGAACGTTGAAGGAAAAACTTCTCGAAGAAATTTTGATTCTAAATCTTGGAAATTCAAATCGCCGTAGTGATCAAGGCTCCAAACCTTCCTTGTATATAAAAAGGCCTGTCTTTGTTACGAATTTACGAATACTTTTAAACTAGCACAAAAACCAGCGAATGTATACCTTTCCGAAGGCATAGTCAGGACTTTTTAATAATAGCTAACTAATCTGTTATACAAGTAAATAAATACAATCATATTGATCACTAAACCGATAACTCAGTAATTCTCCAAAAGTATTGAACTCAGCAAAAAGTATTTATGCAACGTCGCATTCGTTTCAACCGTTTTAAAACGCAGTTAGCCAGTTGACAGTGTATTCGAGTTTGACCCCACCAATTGCTTTTGATACGATTACAAATAGATGTTACGTAACCATTGTCGATGAAGTGGTTCTGTGGTTCATTGTTAATGGTTCAGACTGTGTCGGTATGTGTGTATCGCGCCAGTAGAGTCAATAAAGGTAGGTAAGGTATATAACTACTGTATTGAAACATACCGAGGCATTGAAAGACAACTTCATTTTGCAAAATTGATATTCAAGCTTTACACTAATAGAATGTCTTAAACTGAATTACATGATGTTCCTAAACAAATAAAACATATATAAAAAAAATCATATAAATGTTTTGTCAATCTCAACAAGGGCTATTTTATTTATTGCCATTTATCTATCGAGAAACTTTAAAATTTTTATTGATTTTTTGGGTCTTCATCCACCCACTTAGGACAAGTTTAATTTATTCCACATCATAACGCATTACCAAATGTTCTAAATCGATTGATTTGAAACTAGCCTCAAACCCTACTATTTACTTATGTCCAGATCCTCGTCTTGTTCTCATTGCGCAAGAGACCACTGGCTGGTCTCTACCAGTACAGACAAATCGTCATTTCCTTATTAGTTGTGAGCTATTCACTTCGGTCACTGTACTTTCCCTTCGCCTTGCCTTGCCGAAATATTATTTCTATTGTAAATATTCATATTGAGTAAGATTGATGGTATACTGTTAGGCTTGGTTTGCTATACTTTCGCTGCAATTATTGTTTTAAGTTTTTTAGTAGCTTTAGGGATGCATTTATCGTCTGTAGTCCTATTGATTTAATGTAAGCCATATATGAAAGCTTTATTTGTCATTTGCCTGCTGATCTCTTGAATTGGTGATGCAATGTCTGATAACCTTAATTAATCTGTTTTTTTGTCACTAGACATGATTATTTTTTAACACTTACTTGAATACAATAAAGTTTTTTGTTGGTCAAGTTTCGGTACTTTACCGATCATTTGGAAAAGTGAAATCTTTAAATACTGAGCACACAATTGGAAAATGTCACAAAAGCATACCAACAAAAACTGATTCCAGTAACTATTGCTAAACTGACTTGAATGTTCTTCACGCTAGTTATCTCCAAGTTAATAGCTCAAAGGTTGAAAGAACTTCACGGAACGCAATGCTCTCGTGCAACTGATTAGTTTGGAGCCGTGGAAGGTCTCTCTTCATGCTTCACTTTCTGTTTGTTTGATTGCATGTGGTTGTGAGTTATGCTCTCCTGGTACTTTAGTTGGGAAATGTTAGATTTCCAAATGTTTACTTTATGTAATAAATAAGTTTTTGTGCTGTATCATAAAATCTTAATGTTTATATTGCCTAATGGCTTTTAATTTATTTTCGTGTTTAAAAACGTTTCGTCATCTACAGTGTGTTTTCTACTGATTTATGAGATATAAACTATGCATGCTTAGTTCAAAGATTGATTTTAAGTAAGTTCAAAATATTTCTATTGATTTGTCATTGTATTCATATTTTTCGTGTATGATACATCAATTTTATCACATTGCACCAGACGGTAACCCGAGATGAGAACGCCCACCGCTGTGACCGTTACTTTGTCATCTATCACTCCGCTTGATAACTAGATTGATTCATTGGGGATACTCCCATTGGGAACATTTCTGATGAATTCGTTATGATAAGTAGAAATGATTCCCTCCTGTCATTGGACTTTATACATTACCGACTAAACTAGCATCAAGTTTACGTATGGAGAAATATTTGTCAAGCACCTACGAACTTGTAGTGTTTAATAGTGTGTGAGATTTACATCATAACAGCAAAGGGAAACATGACTTAAACATGTTTAAAAATGAAAGCATGGCTGTTAACACCATTGAGGAAGAGAGCGTGAAGATATAAATGAAACAAATTATCATGAACTGTCTAATTAGGTAACTAAAACTAGAAATGATAAGACGGACGAAGAAAGTTGTGACGTGAATCTTGCGAATTATGAAGCGAATAATAGAAGTGTTGTAGAATTATTATTTGAAGGTAAAACATAAGTCTACATAGTATATGGTAGTCCTAGGATTTATGAAGCAACAACGATATCAAATTTGATACTTTCTTACTCTCTTTGCTGGAGGATAAAAGGCAAAAGTTATTGTCTCTATAAAATTATTTTTAATTATTTATTATTAATTATAAGCGTCTACTTAACTGACCTTCAAAATTAATTTAATCATAAATCCCATACATATTTATAAATGTTAAATATAAAGGAATTTACTTTCGCCTAATTTGTAAGAGTTTTGGCGTTAGGAGTAAAAGTGAAAATGATATTATATTTTATGGTTAACAGACCGAAAAACTATACACTTTTTGGGCTTTGTAATTAATAGTTGGTGAGCGCATTTTCTATGTGTTGCCTGTTAATTTGAGATTGTTAGTAATAGACATATTCTTGTAGACTAAAAAGAGAGATTTTGAAAAAGACCTCAAATTCGTTCGATGTCTGGCGCATATTGCTTAATATTTGCTCTCTTCATATCGCTTCGGGAATCGCATTGTTATGAATCATGACAACTATTTTTACATGTCTTTTCGTTTGTGAAATTTTCATAATTATAATAAGTGTGGTTTATAATTTTATTGATATTGAATTATTTTTAGTTATATGTCTGGAAGAGCAGTGGAGCAAGATTCTATTTGATGGGTGCCAAGTTCTTGTTTCTTAGTTGGTTTTCTTTAACCTATTTTTACGGAATCCTCGGGGTCGCGAGTCCGATTACACTGTCATATTAGAACTACCATTGAATCTATAACACGAAAAATACAATCACCTATACATTTGGAGACAATTAAGATATTTTTTAACGCAAGAAGGAAGGAAAACGCACGTTGCATCTGATGGGATGTTGATATTGTTACGGAGCGATGTGAGATAACCCACGTGTCTTGATGACGCCAGCTTCACAGAATGAATTGTTTGTAAATAGGTCTTACGACGAAGGTCGCATTTACGACGGTTTTTTTACACGAATAAGTATGGCATGTACGTCATTCTTGTAGATGGATGGTATCGGATTGGCAATTCGTAGGTTTCGAATAGTTATACAGATTTAAGTAGATCTGTAGCACCGGTAGAAGATGGAAATGCAGTTGTTGTTCGGAATACCATTTTTCGTTGCTATAAAAAAGTGGAAGTAAAGTTGTTGTATGGTATACAAAAAAAACTTTAATTCCGAAAAATACTTGTCATTTTGTATTTGTCAGCAAAATTGTACAAACACAGGTAGGTAATTTCTAATAAAAGTAAGGAAAGTACTAGGAAATATGTGGAAAATTTGAAAATAAATAATGTAATCTCAATACATAATTAAGTATTTTCAATTATTACCAACTGTAAATCGATGAAAGAATTCATCTATTGTTGAACCAATGCCATTGTATACATTAAAGGCCATATTGCACAGTGGACAAAAAATGTATACGCCAGATAGCATTGCTATTTGTAACTATTGTGTAGTCACAATTACAGTTTGACGAGATCTTTTGGGGTTCCTTAGGAAAATTATGGATAACATCCTTGGTCTTTAGATGCAGTGTTGTAGGTAAGTATGTAAGTTGCTTGCGATGAAAATTCAAAAGGTTTTTATATCATTTATCAAACTTAGCAACTTCAAATTAATACGCTGAGTGAAGGCTTTTTATTGTATCTTTTAAACTTAATTTGTCTCTATTCAGACACTATGTGTCTATGTCGCGGGACTTATTCAGAGCTTGAAGGGAAGGAAACTGTTCCTCTTTAAAGGTTTATATAGTTGCAGGTCGAACTCGCAGATGCCTTGTGAACCTATCATTATAATTGTCATTAAAAAAAAACCCAGGATGGTGCAACTCTCGCTTGCCCACCTTTTTCAATGTTAGGATTCTACGCAATTCGGTTCCCCGTTAGACCGGATGTCCTAACAGAGATTGCGATATTTCATAGTTTTTGCTTGTTAGAACAATGTTCAAAGTCTGTCTGTAGTACTGTCGAAGTGACTTGCGCAGTGGCTTGGCGCTAAGCTGATTCGTCGCGGTTTTGATTTCCGTACGAAACTAATGTTTGTAGCTTGGATACTGATAAAAAAACTTTTATTTACGTTTGATTCAAATTCAAACAAAAAACACTTTAATGCCCTAAATACGAAAGTTCTGTGGAATGATTATTCGCTTAAACCATAAATGTAATAGAGGCTTTTCATATTTACCACTTGCAAATAATTTGGTTTATGGCTTGCGTGTCCTTTTGTCATATTATTTTACTATTTCAACGTGGCAATGCTGCCAGCCTTTTGACACATTCCCAGCCGGCAGCGATGCCGATGAATTTTTTGATGCCTTGTTTTATTTATTATTTTGTTTTTTTAGTGTACCTATTACTTATTTTAAATGCATGTAAATAGTAAGTAGTTTCGTAAAATTAATAATTTTGTCTCCGAATTTTTTTTTACTTTATTTTTATTCAAGCGGGATCCGACTATCCGTTGTTAACTAAATAATTATAAATCTTCCTCGCGAAAGTTATGATAATCAAAAGCTTTGATATAAAAAGAAAACTATATGTAACTATTAGGTAGACTGGTAGCCGACCCCAACATAGTTGGGAAAAGGCTAGCTAGGCAAATGAATCGAGTAGATATTTTTAGAACATAATTGAAATTCCTTCTATTCTTGTAAAGAAAGTGTACATTTGTCACATTAGTTTCTCGGAAGCTGACTAACATTTTTCTCTCAGACACGACAAACGAGATGTCGCCTCACCGTCGGTTCCAAGGTGTTTTATGGTTAATTTACCATGACTCGTACTGGTTATGTTACGTGTGCATGACTGTTAAATTATAGCGTCCCACTTATGCCGTAAGTCGCTGTAAAGATGTCGGGAAATAGGGCACAGTGTTAGCTGCATCAGATGTGAGATACGAGGTTCTGACCCTGTTTGAAACATGCATTTTGTTTATCTATACCCTAGATCTTGCATAATGAAAATATACTAGAGAAGATTGATTGTAGGTGGACTGTTTTAGGATTGAATTAAAGTAGATTTAGTGACGAGAATTGTTGAATAAGTTATGTGGGTGTTTGTAATAACGTCTTTATACAATTCAAATTTCATTAAAATCGATCCAGCCGTTTTGTTGTAAATTGCGTTGTCATCAGGTTTGAAGTTACCCCAAAATTGTCATCCTGCTAGCTTATCGGGAAGTGCCTCAAAATTGAGTTACAAAAATCCAACCGGAACAACAAACAAACAAAAAAAGTGAGGGAATTCATCAAAAACGTAGGAAAAACTAAAAACCTTTTTGACCAGTACTACCGGTTTTCAGTCTAAAAGAAAAAGAAGACAGAAATTTTAACAACAAAAGACTCTGAAGACTGTTTTCAATAAATAAAGGTTATGTACATGGGGAAAGGGAAAAACGAATAGCACATATAGGTACTATTTAAACATTGTGTATGTTCACAATGTATTGTACAAAACAAAAAACTGCCTATATTGATGTTTTTTCAAGGTCCATTGTTTAATATGATTTGATGCTTGTTTGTAGTAAGTTAATAAACCTCGGCGTGACAGTATTTATATTCAAAGTGCCGTGTTAGTACTGAATACATTGTTGGAGCGTGTTGTTGCATAAATAGTAATGTT